>NC_054376.1:81693495-81993495 GCF_017654675.1 Xenopus laevis
ACTATAATGACATGAAAATGCTGCCTTCAGCATCTGCAAAAGATTATGCAATTCAAGTATTTTATACTTGGTTTTTTGACTATTTTCATAGCCCAAGGGAACTGCAATTTCCCATGGATAACAAAATGCCAAGTGTACCATTGCGCTAACACTGCAAACTGAACCATTACGACTAATGGTATGTTAACTTTTTTTCTGATGTCTGAAAAAAAAAAATACAGATATGACACTGTATGATAAAAAATATGGATTTGGACTTTGTCTTTGTTTTCTTTACTGGAAATTTTCTTCTAGAACACATGCTGTGCCATGGATCTTACACAGGGGTGTAATCACAGGGGTCTGGGCCTGCTTGGAAAAAAAATTCTAGGCCCACTCTGCACAAAATCACAGATGTTCTCCCACGACATGAGCAAAATCTAATTTTCTTCAATAAAAACGTAGCCCCGCAGACCATTGGTTTTTTTGGCTGCCAGGATCATTGACCCCCATTTTAAATCTGAAAGAGGCATATAATTCAAAAACCATAAAGAATAAATAACGAAGACCAATTACAAAGACACTAGGACAAGACATTCTATAACCTACTAAAAGTTAACTTATAGGCAAACCACCCCTTTAAGTAATAACAGAATTTCCCATATCACCTGGACTTGGTGCCAGCCATGTTTTGAACATTTTGTGCTCTCTTAATTTAGGGGCATTTCCTGGGGGTGGGTGGGGGGGGTGTTAGTTTACCACGAAAAGTATACATAGTTTTTTTTCAGGAGAACCTGCTTTCTAAATCTCTAATTAAACAGAAAAGGAAAAAAGTATGACCCATAGTATTGCACCTTCCCACTCTTTTAATTTGCGGTCCCAATGGTAAAAAATAAAACGTAACTTTTACTAGTAACCATCTAAAATTGATATGAAATGAAAAATGTGTATATTACATATATTAAAAGCAAGGTTAGGTGCGGAAGCTGAATAGACACGAAGTCAGCAGCTAATAAACGGTTTTCAAAAATTGAGATAGTTGTATGGGTTTCTATTCACAGTGATAACTGTTTCCGCACGTCTATCTCAACTGCAGTGAAGTGCTGGTGACCCACGGTATGTTAGCGGACAGAATGGACCGAATGGTATTGCGGGTCAAAGTGTAACCTTGTTTAGAATTGAGCCAGAGTATGGCAACACACAATATTTTACAAGATAACTGTACTTGGGTAAATATACACGTGGGTATGGTTGACATTAACGTCAGCTCAAGTAAGGTTGCAGCGAGGAGGGATTATCAAGCCCAGTCTTCTACACCCTCCCAGACCATCCTTCGCAACCATTCCCTGTATCGTAACTGTAGGAGAGTGGCGGCGTGATCAATGGGGGAGCGAACCTTCCGGTATCGAGTGCGCCACCCATTTCCTCCCGCACCACCCTTCCTTTAAAGTTGGCCCAAAGACCTGAGCATAGGTATGCGACTAGTGGATAGCCTTTGACAAAGCTCGCAGGTTGCGAGCGAAACGCGCGTCACGCGCTTCTAATAATTTTTTAAAACTGTTAGGCAGGGACGGTGAATTTGCAGAGACTGGTGAATGGGCGGAAGGGTGGCTTGGGGTGCTACGTTACATCGCTATGGGCTCGATGTATTCCGCTAGTCGGATACCTGTGCTCAGGTCTTTGGGCCAATTTTAAAGGAAGGGTGGTGCGGGAGGAAACGGGTAGCCTTTATTTTGCTTTTCTTAGGCTTAATGATCAGGACAGTTACAACGTTTCAAGCCAAACAATGGCCCTTTATCAAGCTTGATAAACATCCTAAATATGAACGCCAGAGGTTTAATGAAGACTTTGATGACCAATGTGCATAGATATACCAAACTATGTGACGTACAGAGAACCCCAAATGAAAACAGCGCATATGAATTTTCACGGCAGACATTGCTGCTGCAATATAAGCACTCGGCATGTGTATTATGTGTCATAAGACAGTATGGAGACCATAGAAAACTATATATTCCATGATGAAACCAAAATGGTTCAATACATTGTTCTACTGCAAACTATAAAACTGCAAAGGCATGCTGAATCTAGTGTTTTTTATGAAATTTCTGAAAATTGTCACAAAGCTTGAATTTTGCTCAATTATATGCTCCACATTTCATAACGTTCCAACATAAAGCATCCTAAATAAGCATGCCTGGGGTCTACTGATCAGTTTGATGCCCAATATGCATAGATTTACAGAGACCCCCAAGTAGATATACTGCAGGCAAAATTTCCATTGGCAAAAAAACAGTAACAAAAAACAATGCAGAATGCAATGAAATCACTAAAATTAAATAAAACCACTAAAATCAAGTTATTTTGTTTTTAGCCTAGTGTAACAAGCAGTCAGAATCACAGTTTGAGTATTACTTCTAAGTGAGTGGGGAAGGAGCGAGTGGCTTTAAAAGATGCTCCTCCGCTCCCCTGCTTGAACTATGTTTTGTAGCACTTGGGTACTTTTATCCAATTCTTCATTCTGTGGCATTTAAAGGGTTAAACACTTAAATTATTGGTCAAATTACCTTTGGCGTTACCATTGAAAAATAATCAGACCCTGCTGCCAAGAAGCCAGAAGACAGAGACTGAATAATGGCGTCTAACCAAGTATAGGGGTACATGTACATATGCATCAGATTTTAAAGCATACCTGTACAATTTATGATTTTGTCTAATTGATTCTGTGTAATTAATTGCATAATTAGCTTGTGGCATGGAAAATAACATGCATATGCTTTGAGTATAATTCAGTATATATACCAGAAAGAAAATCAGATGTAAGCTTTTATTGTCTAGGGATATAGCAATCACCTTTGAAGAATGATCTGTTTTTTTTTTTGAAGCCCATAGACTTTAATGGGCGTCAGCGACATTTCGGCAGCGGCAAATTTTTGGCAAAACGAAACGGGTCAAATTTGCCCATCCCTACACACTACTCCAGACAAGAAAATACCTTTTTAAAATAAATTTTGCAGACTGAGAACTATCTGCAAGGTGTTTGTACTGTATGTTCTCTCCATGTTTTAGTGGGTTTATCTGGGTATTCCAGTTTCCTCCCATGCTCCAAAAAATACTGGTTAATTTTTTTCTTATAAAATTTACTATATTGTTTGTGTGAATGTAATAAAGATCTTAGATTGTAAGTGTAACGGGCCCGAAGGCACAGTAATAGTGTAGACCAAAGAGGAGACCAGACCAGGTTCGAGGTACAAGAGGGTTTATCCAAAGAATCGTCAAAATACAGGCAAAAAGGTCAGACCAGGCAGAAGACAAGCGGAATCGTAAGACAGGCAGGAATCGGTACACAAGTAATCAATATAGTAAATAACACCCAGGAACACAGTAACAGGAACCTATAGTTGGGCAAGGAGTGGAAGGGGAAGTGAGTTTAAATAGTCCCAGGGTTGGCGCCAATTTTTGACGCGCTTGCGTCAGACGCAGACGCCAGCGTCCCCACGCTGACGCCTTGACGCCGGCGCCCGATTCTGACGCCGGCGTCCGTTCCGTCGCCGACAACCAATCCCGGAATGGGAGGGAGGTGAGGTCATAGACCTGTGTCCAGCAAGAGCCATGTGGTGAGGTAGGCGGTCGCCATCTTGGACGCCATCTTGAGAAGCCGAGGTAGATTCCATTACAGTACCCCCCCTCCTTAGGGGGGGCCTCAGGACCACCGAGACTAGGGGAGAGAGGGAATAATTTATGGAATCTACGAACCAAGATGGGCGCATGGACATCTGAGCTCCTGACCCAGGAGCACTCCTCGGGACCGAACCCCTTCCATTCGATGAGATATTGAAGAGTGCCCCTGGAAAGACGAGAGTCCAAAATCTTCTTCACCTCGAATTCCTGGTGACCATCAAGCAGGACTGGAGCTGGGGGAGAAGAAGAAGAGGAAGAAGATACAGCAGGTTTGAGAAGAGAAACATGGAAAGCATTTGGGATCCGCATCTCAGGAGGGAGTTGAAGACGAACCGCCACCGGATTGATGACTTCAATGACAGGAAAGGGACCGATGAATCTGGGACCAAGCTTGGGGGTCGGAATCTTCAGGCGGATGTTACGGGTGGAAAGCCAAACTTTGTCACCAGGAGCATAGGGTGGAGCGGAAATCCTCTTCTTGTCGGCAGACCTCTTCTGGACCTGGGAGCTCTTCAGCAGATTAGAAGAAACAGCAGCCCAAATAGCCATCATGTGGGCAGCCTGATCTTTGGCGGCAGGGACATTGGTGAGGAGAAGATCCTGAGGGAATGCCAATGGATTCTGACCGTATACACAGAAAAAAGGGGATTGATGTGAGGAAGAATGGAAGGCGTTGTTATGGGCAAACTCAGCCCAGGGAAGGAGATCCGACCAATCGTCCTGGCACAGGGAGACATGGCAGCGAAGAAACTGTTCTAATGCCTGGTTCACTCTTTCAACGGCTCCATTCGACTGTGGGTGATAAGCAGAAGAAAATTGCAAGGAAATGTTGAGAGCTTTGCACAGGGATCTCCAGAATCTAGAGACGAATTGTGAGCCTCGGTCAGAGACGATCTCGGCAGGAAAGCCATGGAGACGAAAAATGTGTTGGATGAACAGCTTGGAAAGTTCAGGAGCAGAGGGGAGTTTATGGAGGGGAATGAAATGAGCCATCTTGCTGAACCTGTCAACGACAACCCATATGACAGTGTGACCGGAGGAAACAGGCAGATCCACAATAAAATCCATGGCAAGATGAGTCCAGGGACGAGATGGAATGGGTAAAGGAAGAAGAAGTCCTTTGGGGGGAGAATGTCCAGATTTGGAAGTGGCACAGATGGTACAAGAAGAAATGAAGTTTTTGACGTCCTTTCTCATGGATGGCCACCACACCAGGCGAGAAAGGAGTTCGGTAGTCTTTTCCACTCCGGGATGGCCGGCCTGTTTAGAACTGTGAGCCTGAGAAAGAAGAGACTGACGACAATCAGGAGGAACAAATGCAACCCCAGGAGGAATATTGTCAGGAGCCGAAATTTGAGCGGAAAGGATCTGTGAGGCCAAGGAGGGAAATAGAGCAGCGACGATCTTGGAGGGAGGTACAATGGGTTCAGGATCTTCGGAACAGGGAACTTCAGGAACAAAACTTCTTGACAAGGCATCAGCTTTTCTATTTCTAGAGCCAGGACGAAAAGTGATAATGAAGTTAAAACGGGAAAAGAACAATGACCATCTGGCTTGTCGGGGATTCAGGCGTTTGAGGGATTGGATAAATTCAAGGTTTTTATGGTCTGTAAAGATGGTCACGGGGATGGAGGATCCTTCCAATAAATGTCTCCACTCCTCCAGGGCGAGCTTCACTGCCAATAACTCACGATTCCCCACATCGTAGTTCTGCTCGGGGGAAGAAAATTTCTTAGAGAAGAATGCACAGGGGTGTAACTTCCCATCCGAGGATGATCTCTGTGATAAGACAGCTCCCACATCTGAGGCGTCGACTTCGAGGAAAAAAGGAAGAAGAAGCTCGGGGTGTCTGAGAATAGGTGCAGAAGAAAAGGCAGTTTTCAAGGATTCAAAGGCGTCCAAGGCTGGAGGAGGCCAGTGCTGTGGTTTACCCCCCTTGCGGATAAGGGCCAGGATGGGAGAGATCTTGGAAGAAAAACCTTTAATAAATTGTCTGTAGTAATTGGCAAAGCCAATAAACCTCTGGATAGCCTTAACACTTGTGGGGAGGGGCCAATCAAGAATTGCCGAGACCTTGGCTGGATCCATCTTGAAACCCTGCTGGGAGATGATGTACCCGAGAAAAGGGATGGAGGATACTTCAAAGGAGCACTTTTCAAATTTGGCGAAGAGACTATTTTTTCTTAGGCGAAGAAGAACTTCCTTCACTTGGGAGCGATGCTCGTGGAGATCTTTGGAAAAGATAAGAATGTCATCCAGATAGACGACAACGCTTTGTCCCAACAAGTCTCTGAATATATCATTAACAAACTCCTGGAAGACCGCTGGGGCGTTACAGAGTCCAAAGGGCATGACTAGGTATTCGTAATGCCCGTCTCGGGTATTGAAGGCGGTCTTCCATTCATCCCCCTTACGAATTCTAATGAGGTTATAGGCACCCCGAAGATCCAGCTTGGTGAAGATCTTGGCCCCTCTTAGTTGATCGAAGAGTTCGGAGATTAGGGGGAGAGGGTAACGGTTTTTAATGGTGATCTTGTTTAACCCCCTATAATCGATGCATGGTCTCAGACCTCCGTCTTTTTTTTCAACAAAGAAAAATCCGGCACCAGCAGGAGAAGAAGAAGGGCGAATGAAGCCTCTTTGGAGATTCTCCTGAATGTAGGTCTTCATGGCGGCCGTCTCAGAGGGGGAGAGAGGATAGGTGCGACCCCGGGGAGGCATGGAACCAGGAAGAAGTTCGATCGGACAGTCATAGGGTCGGTGAGGAGGAAGAGTCTCTGCAGAGCCCTTATTGAAGACATCGGTAAAATCTTGATAGGCGGATGGAAGGGAAAAATTGGAAGACACAGAAGACACTTTGATAAGAGGTACGGCAGGCAAACAGTTCTGAAGGCAATAGGGACTCCAGCGGGAGATTTGCATGGATGACCAGTCAATGACTGGGTTATGAGTGCACAGCCAGGGGAGCCCCAGAACGAGTGGAGTTGAAGGGCAGTCAATGAGTAGAAAGGCCAATCTCTCCAGATGCATGGTGCCCACTCTTAGAGAAAGTTCAGCGGTGGTTTGAGAGATAATGGCCGAAGACAGAGGGCGGTCATCAATAGCCAATACTCGCAGAGGAGAAGCCAAGGGTTGTAGGGGGACCGCATGACGAACAGCAAATCCTCTGTCCATAAAATTTCCAGCAGCACCAGAGTCCAGGAACGCTTGCACTGGGATTTTCTGGGAACCGAATTGGATCTGTGCCGGAAGAAGAAAGCGTTGAATAGAAGGTTGGGGAGGATAACAAACACCACCCAGATAGGTCTCCCTAAACCTACCTAGGTGCTGGCGTTTCCCGGCTTCACCGGACACTCATGGGCGAAGTGCGATTTACCCCCACAATACAGGCATAGACCAGCAGCCCTTCTCCGTAGCTTCTCCTGTTCAGAGAGACGAGCCCGTCCTATCTGCATGGGTTCCTCAGAAGATGGAGCAGAGGAAGCAGAAGCCGCAGGAGTAGGAGAGGGAGAAGCAGTAGCCGGGTTGAAGAGTAGGGGTCTCTGGAAGCGGGGAGCCAGTGTGGATTGGAACCGGGGATACTTCTTCGAACGCTCTCTGTTGAGCTCGACTTGAAATTCCCTGTCGGGTGTCAACCTTTACGGCCAGCGCCACCAGATCCTCCCACCGAGAAGGAATTTCCCGGGAGACCAGGTCGTTTTTGATACGCATGGCTAGGCCGTTGTAGAAGGCGGCATGGTATCCATCATTGTTCCAGGTGGTCTCCGCCACTAGTGTGCGGAACTCGATTGCGTACTCAGGAACAGAGCGAGTGCCTTGCTGGATCTGGAACAAGCGAGCCGAGGATGACATAGCTCGACCAGGGGCATCGAAAACGACCCGTAATTCACGGATGAAGGCCCTGGCGTCGTCAATCAAAGGGTCCCTCTTCTCCCACAAAGGTGATGCCCACTCCAAAGCCTTCCCCTGCAGGCGAGCAATGATGTACCCCACTTTAGCCTGTTCGGATGCAAACTGACCTGGCAGCAGGGCGAACTGGATCTCGCACTGGTTGATGAAACCTCTGCATGCATCAGGGTCGCCGCTGTAGAGGGGAGGCGCAGGAATGCGAGGCTCCGAGGGTTGGAGTGGGCTTGCAGGAACGGCCACAGGGACCGGGGCCACAGGTGATAATGCCGACAGCTTGTCCAGGATAGCTTCTAGAGCCTGACCGAAGTGCGACTGCTGGGCTTCGTATGACTGCATGCGGGAAGCCAAACCGCGGATGGCGCCACCGACATCAGGTGGAGCTGGAGTCTCCTCCAAAGGGTCCATGGCCCAACTATACTGTAACGGGCCCGAAGGCACAGTAATAGTGTAGACCAAAGAGGAGACCAGACCAGGTTCGAGGTACAAGAGGGTTTATCCAAAGAATCGTCAAAATACAGGCAAAAAGGTCAGACCAGGCAGAAGACAAGCGGAATCGTAAGACAGGCAGGAATCGGTACACAAGTAATCAATATAGTAAATAACACCCAGGAACACAGTAACAGGAACCTATAGTTGGGCAAGGAGTGGAAGGGGAAGTGAGTTTAAATAGTCCCAGGGTTGGCGCCAATTTTTGACGCGCTTGCGTCAGACGCAGACGCCAGCGTCCCCACCTTGACGCCGGCGCCCGATTCTGACGCCGGCGTCCGTTCCGTCGCCGACAACCAATCCCGGAATGGGAGGGAGGTGAGGTCATAGACCTGTGTCCAGCAAGAGCCATGTGGTGAGGTAGGCGGTCGCCATCTTGGACGCCATCTTGAGAAGCCGAGGTAGATTCCATTACAGTAAGCACCACTGGTGCAGGAATTAATTTAATTGATTATTATTTATTTAAAGCACAGCAGCAGATTTCTGCACTAATAATAATGACTAGAGTTCTATATTTATAATTGTTATCATGATAGTATTCTTATATTTTATGTCAGAGGAGTCATTATTCCCTATATATATCTATATATGTATGTTACAGCGATCAGTACCCCTGTTTTAGTAAGAACTTTATTGTTTTTAAATTATTGCAATAATCATTCTTACATCAAATGAATGCCTTAATTAGATGTATGTTTTTAATATTTCTGGGAGTTAATACTCCTGTCAAATGTAAACAATTTATAAAAAAAGTGAAGAATGGATAAGGATCTAGGAGCTCACTTTAACAAACAGAATGCAAAATGAAGCATGCAGAGCAAAGAAATCATAAATCCGATAAAAGACTGAATGGTTATTGCTTGTCGATGACGAGAAGAAAAGGATTGCATTACCCAGCTCAATGTTTGTATATCAGTGAAAGAGGTGCTTTTTGGAAACCTTGCTAATCTTTACATTTTTAGGCATATGGTCAACTTTAGACTGTATAGGCAGATGTATTTGCTGAAAGAGGGAGTATATACTCCCTCACTTTACATATCATTAATATAATTTCTAAGACAGACATACTAATAAAATATTAACTGTCCAGAAAGAGAAGTAACTAACATGGTGCAAGGTCTAAATAAAACTTTATGTAGCTAAAAACTTGAGACTTTCCTCTAGTTTATGCATAGTAGTGCCAAATTGACAAAAAAAGGAGAAGGAAAAAAAAAAGAAAGAGAAAGCCATGAATTTGTTTCACAAATTTGGCTTTAGACATTTTACTGTAACAGAAACAATAACCTTGCTGTACTCTGATTAGGTTTCCAGTCTGGCTTTGGTTAGGTGCCAGTAATCGAGCTGTGATCATTGACCTAACTAATTTCTCTTTTTGTTTTTAAGAAGTAATACAGGTGATAAACAAAGGCTGCTTATGTCTCTCCAGCTGAGCCTCTGACCCATGAAAATTATATGGGCCTGTCAGAAAATGCTGCAAAAGCTTGACAGCGACATTGCTTTTTTCATTTCATTAATCAAGAATACTTCTTTCTTGTTTTGACCTTGCCTAGTACTGGATCTAGATAACATTTTATGCAGATATTTCTGCTCTATTTTATTTACTGCCCTTATACTGTAGCCTCAAAGTAGGTTCTTGTTTTTAAATTTAAATAAAGTTAATGGCAATGCATCTTTTCATATACTATATACAGTAGATCATATGCTTGGTTGATTTGATTAAAAAATACTCTCTGTTATGGTCTGTTTCTCCAAAGGATTCTAAATTACATACAAAAATTGATGATGGAAAGATTTTAACAAACAACTTAAGTATTTTCAGTGCAAAAAGAAAATTTGGCATTCAGTGAAAGACCGGAAGACCGACTTGAGAGATCTTCCTCATATAGGGTATACAAAGAGGTGCTTGACATATTATCATTGAAACAAAAATAAAGAGGAAGAGGGAAGGAATGTATGAGAGATTTTTCAGTATTTCACATACTATAAACTAAAAGTGCTTTCTGGTTTGGGTTTCTGCCTGTCCTCTTCAAGTGACTTCAACGAAACAACAACCCAAGTCCCCCTGTAGAGGCCTCCCTCCCTAACCACTCCATAATAAAAAAACACCAATTGACTTGAGAATCACATTATTCCATCCATTTATATTCAGGCTAAAAATATTGAATGTTTTAATAAACTGAAAAAAAAAAGTTGTTTGAGGAAATTCCAATTGATTTCTATAGAAACTCACAGTATTATTTATTTTTTTTACTTTATTTCTGGTATGTTTTTGGGATCTTTTTTCTTTAATAAATACTGACTATTTAAGTTTTCAGATACTGCCTCTATTTTTCTCTCGAATAGACAAAAGGACAACTGGATTTTTGATAAACCTGCCCTAGAGCTTGTGTAGGTGAAGCCATGATAGGGTCAGCTGAAATGCAGCTGTGGCAAGATCACAGTTAAAAAAACCTGAGCTGGTGTAAAGTGGTGTCTACATCTCTCTATTTGCTATATTTTATCCAGAAAAAGTTGCTGTTTTATAAGTATGCTTTGGGTTTTTATGATTTTTATTGAAAGGGAGGCCTTTCCAGCAGGCCTGGCATTGTCAGCAGACTGTCATTCTTCTTTGAATTATTTCCTTTGAATCGGGTAACTACTTTATTTTATTTAGCTGGCTTTACCTGTACCTAAATGAGAGTATTTTGGTCACCTATAGAGGAGACAGCCCCCTTTGTGGTAGCAGGGTCTGTTTTCTCTGTATTTATGCCACTGCTTCCAGATCAACAGTCGGATTATAACTAATTCCTGACCAGACCAGGCTAATTATGTAAGGGGCGGGCAGGGCCACTCTGGCCATGAGGCAAGGTAAGAATCTTGCCTCAGACACCACGGAGCGGCCAGTTACCAGGGGTGGAAAAAAGCTGCCTCTGGTAACTTTAAGAGCAGAATTGTTACTCGCTACAAGTTAGAAGCGCGGAGTGGGAGGGGGGGCAGCATCAGCCCCTGTAAGGCGCCTGGGGCGGGGCCAAAAGTAGAAGGGGCTTGACTAAAAAAGATAAAATAGACAATCATCTTAATCTTTTTTGCTTAAACACCCCTGATTTTGGAATTCAGACAAACTTTTTTTTACCATAATGAATGTCAATACCAAGGGCCAGGTTTCTAATGGATTGTTAAAAGCATATTTACCAAATAGTTAATGGCTTTCACCCATTAACAAATACACTTCTGTGAGTCTTTCTGTTTTGAGCTCTAAATCTACTCCCAAGTGTGTTAGGAGTCTAGTTCATAATTGGTTCTTTCTATAGTATTTTTCCAGTCCTCCCTGTCTGGCCACAACCCAGGTTACTGCTTTTTTTTTACAGTTTCAGCTCCTGTGACCTGCTGTAACCATCCAATGTTCCTTTAATTTTGACCATTGGTTTTGGTTTTTGGGTAAAAATTGTCTATGCTGCAGAATGTGTAGAATCTGGCCTGCTCCTAACATGTTTTAACAGCCTTAGGGCCTCCAAACCCATTCTTATCTAGCCTGAGCTTGACAGAATAAGCAATCCTGTTGGGGCCAGTCTATTAAAAGAGAAAGGTCGATAGACTAAGGCCAGATCAAATTGCTAATAATCTTTTGTGGAAATTGTTTGAACTTGAAATTTTTGAAAAAATGGAAAATGTTCTTGGTGATAACTGTTTGAGCCAAATAATGGAACTTGTTCGGTACCAGCATGAATGGACAGAGAAATTCTCAAATATAGACTCCAGTCTTGAGCATTTGCAAATTAGGCATCACAAACTTGCTGTTGATTTTTGAATGTGGTTTGATCAGAATAAAGGTTGTATGAAGGTAGCCTCATTGCATTGACATTAGTCTCTGCTGGTCAGTTTGATGCAAAATTGTAACGCTTAATTTTGTTCCCTCTAACCTCTGTTTCTCATGATTAGACAATACAAGTATCTAATAGGGGTTCCCTACTCTATAATAAGAAAAAGGCTGCAACTTTTGAGCAGGCATAATGTCATACACCATTCATTTATTTTCAGTTGCAAGTTTATCCTGCGCTGTTCTTTGTTGAAGGTCACTTCTTATTTTATTTTGTCGCAAACTAAGGCAATTTAAAAATATAACTGTTATAAGTAGGTTTTCTTTTGTATTTATTCTTTAAGAAGACATCATAATATTATTGTGTGACTTATTGTATTCAGAGAAAAGAAGTTGCTTTAAGCTTTTTGTATTTATCTTGGTGTAGTATTCTGGGGCCCAGTACAGAGAGTGTGACTGGGTGCTCTATATTTCAGCAAACAGTAAGTTGGCATGATATCTACTGTCACAGAATTCACTACTCCCCTGACAACTGCCCTTATTTTTATATTTGGGTATAAAATATAACAAGAGAAATTACTTCTTTCATGCATAACTAAAAACTAGTTTTTTCTTGGTATGAGGGTACCTAAAGAACTGTTAATGACTAGAGGGGTAATTTAAGTAACAGACCGTTACACTCCATTTTGAAACTTTCACTAAGGCTGTGTTAGCACTGTACTGATAAGGGGTGGTAGAGCAGAGACTTTTAGGTATCCCGCCACCAACTTGCGGAATCATAACTGATAAATATGTGACCGCGACAGTACTCCTACAGGTTTGGAAATAAGCTTGCAGATTTTTTAATAATAATAATAATAATAATAATAAATTTGTAATAAATTATGTTCAGATATCAACATAAATCAATGGCTTATGGCTCACTTACAAACCAAGTGCAAATTGCTAATTGTACACTGGCTTCATAACATTACATTATGATTATGCATTGTCACTATTTCAGAAAGGTACCTGCGTCTATCTATGTTTCTTTGCAACTTCTATTGAGTGCGCTGTGTGCGCCTCCAGTCTGGTCTAATAATTTTGTGTGCAAGTGCATGTACTGAACCAAGTAAACCTTGGTCCTGCAGCACAGACTGGACCTGCTTGTCATTTCAGGGTTCCATTATTGAGTTGTTAATCTCATGCTGAAACCTTAAGGGTAAGGACACACTGGACGATTTGTCGCCAACGTTTTTAAAAAGCAAATCGCGGCGACATATCGCTCGTTTTGTCTCTGAACTAAAACAAATGAAAGACGCCAGCTCCTGTGCCCACAGCGCGTTTGTGAATCGCCTGTAGCTCCAAAACGCACTGAGACCCTTTTCCGAGCGATTTATCAGAAATAGCATGTACTTAGAAAAGCACTGAAATCTCCTAGACACGCACACACATACAGATAAGTAGCAGCAATTGTATTCAAATTACAATGCGAACGCAATGACGCAAGAACGTAAAGACGCCAGGTTACAGCGGGAAGCACAAACCGTTTCCGGTTTGGGTGGAGCACGTACCGCACAGAGTAATGGGATACAAATCGCTCTGTGCCAATAGTCGCTGTGAATCGTCTGTTCAAAAAAGACGATCGTCTTGTCGCCGTGATTTACTTTTTTAAAACGTTGGCGACAAATCATCCAGTGTGTCCTTACCCTAACACTACACACCAGAAGTGATATCATTCAAACACACATGCAGAACTAATCGGCATCTATATCAGTGCATTGGAGAAAGTTACAATGGATGCAACTTTCTATTTAACAACATTCTCATTTTAATGTTTTTTTAGGTCTTTGAAACCACTACTAAATTCACTTTCTCTAAAAGCATGAATTCCACGGAATTTATTTAAAGATCCAAATTTAAAACGCATGAATGAAAAAAACTGGGAATGATCAGAAAAAATACGATTATCTCTAAAACTTCTAAAAAGGAAAGCCCTGGAGCTATAAACGCAGGGGCTGCATGACAAGGGATCCGGATGACCGCAGACAGATTACACTGGTTTATTTTTAAAGATTGGCAGAATCAGATGTAGCTGTGAGTGGGTGAGAAAGAATGAGTTAAAGGACTAGTAACATAAAAAAAAATGTTTAAAAATTCATTTTTTAGCACTGCCCCTGCCTCTTGTTAAAAGATAAGCCATCCCTTTATCTGCGGGCTCCATGTTGGCACCTACCGGGCCCTTGGGGGGGTCTCTGCGCTCCTCAGCTCAGCCACCTCACTGCCCCAACTGCCATGAAGCCGAGAGGTTGGGTCCCGCCGGGGCCAGTCTGAGAACTGGAGGTGGCGGTAGTGCTGGTGGAGGGACTGTGTTCACTGTCGGTGTCGCTGCCCTGCCGGCTGCACTGTTGTCCGTACCATATCCCCCCAGAGGGGAGTGCAGGGAGCCCTGCAGAGATCCTGGATGGAGAGCTGCACCGGCCCCTGGACTTTGCACATCGATCCAGCCGGCTCCAACTTCCCACCAACTGGAGGCCCCTCTGGCCGAACTCACTTCCCCACAATAATAGCAGGAACAAGTATGCGTCGGGAGACCGGGAGGAGGATGAAGGCGATGCTTCTCAGTGAATAGCCAGGTAGGAGAAATTGATCGCTGTAGGATGGATGGTCGCCTTTTCGCCTTTTCTGAAGAGGACACTAAGTGGACTTTCTGTAAGTTATTTCTTAATAAAGGCTTTACTATTTAAAAGTTTCATTTGTCTTGGTGTTTATTTTTCATTGTGCACTAACAAACATTTTTTTTATGTTACTGGTCCTTTAAGGCAGGGGAAAGCTGGGCTGGGGTGGAGAAAGAGACAGATGTGATGTCTGGGGAAGAAGCTGTTCACTTCCTTATCTTCTGATCAAGTAGAAACATGAGGCAGAGCTCTCTCTGTAACATAATGTTATTAACTGCAGTATATACACATTAAGTCCTCAGTAAACTGCTGGCTTTGGGGGTAGAACTATTTGGCAAACTGTTTGTTTCTTGCTGTTTGTTTGCTGTTTTACAGCAGTTAATCTCACTATAGTTACTGAGGCAGCAGGAAACAAAGCCTGGGTCCTAAAGGCATCCTCTCTATTATATATAAATCCAGCCTGTGACACTTAGCTGCTGCTACTGCAACTCATTAGAGTATACAGAGAGCTGTAGTTGGACTATAGAGAGAGGGCAGTGGGGCTCATTTGGGAGTAGAGCAAACCTGAATATATTTATTTGCTTGGCCTTTGCTTTATCAATTCTGCATATTGCACAGTATTTCTAGAGCTATAGTTACTTGATTCAGCAGCCTGTCTTCAGGGTCTCACCTATAATTTTACTGGGCTTTATTGAGTTTATTTGATATTTATGTGGACAACATTCCAGCTGCCCTGTCATCATACCCAATAGAGGCTGCACACTGTCATTCAGGCTGTACATAGGGCAGAAGTAGTTCTACTGTGTTAAGACAGTTCCCCCTGTGAGTTTATCATGGAACGTGTGACAGAGCTCTCTCTTTTACATAAGATTATTAGCTGCAGTATATACACATTCACTCCTCCCTATACTGCTAGCTTTGGGGGGTGTTAGTCTCTTACTGTATATTTGCTGTTTTACAGCAGTCAATCACACTGTAGTCACTCAGGCAGCATGGAAGTCACCCTGGGCCCAAAAGGATACCCTCTGTATTATATAGAAATCCCATGGGGCCTAGTCAGGAATAGGACAAAGTCTGACTACAATAATATTCTGCGCGCTGCTTTCGGAAATTAGCACATTGTATGGTATATCTATAGATATAGTTGATTCGGCAGCCTACTATCAGATTCAGACCTCTATTTTACTGTGCTCTATTGAGTTACTGATTCAGCTCATGCTCAGAGGACAATCCGCTGCTACTGCAGATGGAACCTACATATAATAATTCTCTGTTAGAATGTCTAGTAGGTTTCCAGATACCGAGGGGGAAGCATAAAATAGTGACTGCTTATTGTAGCTTGGACCAGATGTGGATTACAGTATTTAAGGGTGTGTGCATATGCAGTATGTATGTGTGTGTATGTATGTGTGTGTGTATATATATAAATATATATATATATATATCAGACAACGCCAACATACAATAGTTCTTGCAGTGCCTGTGGCTTGCAACAATGTCAGGATGCTTGCCTTGGGGGGCGATGGCCAGAGTTTATTGGGCTGAGTAGCCAATGGGTAGCTAGACATGCTCTTGATGGGCAGGAGTAGTGACAAGTGGCTGCCTGGTTACACTTGCCCACTTGACCCCTAGCTGTGAGGTGGCCGGCATACCAGGTAGTCCAGGAAGGGGCATGGTGTTTGATTATTGGCAAGCATTCTCTCTGGGAAAGGGGTTCATTTCACTTTAATATTTAAGTTTCAGTAAATCCATAGCGCCTGCAAAAAACAAAAATAATAGTAATATTACCGTACACTTAGCACAAAGTTGCTTGCATTTTCATGCCACTCGGCTAGCATAGCTATTGGGGGTTACAGGCAGTTCACTGTATCTGGGCAAGTATATAGAATAAGAGCCCCCAATATTATATAATTTCAGCAAACATAAGTATGGATGGTACAAACTTGCAAAAAATAGTGGGAGCACTTACCAGGTACTAGGATTCACCTGTGCATGTCACAAAACCGAAGATCCCAACGGTTGCTTCCAGAGAAAAAGTGAGTTTGTAGGTGCAGCACCAAGGAATCCAGGAAGTAGAAAAATTAAAAATATAAACCTTTATTCAAGCATTTTAAAATGGTAGTAGGAAAAAGCATGCCCCACACTAAACAATGGGCTGTTCACTCAACGCGTTTCATGGCTCTCGCCACTTCCTCAGGAGTGCTTGAATAAAGGTTTATAAGTATGGATGGAGCACATAAGACACAGCCTCTGCCGCAAATAATTATTTATTGAATCACAACATGTTTCGGATCACAAGGATCCTTTATCATGTTGTGATTCAATAAATAATTATTTGCGGCAGAGACTGCGTCTTATGTGCTCCATCCATACTTATGTTTGCTGAAATTGTCTGTGGGTCTTCTGGTGTGGCCTGACTGGAGAGTGAGCACGATACACAAGTGAAGGTGACTGAACTAATTTGCTGAAAGCTACAATATTATATCATAATGGCCTGCTATTGCAGCTTCCCTTTGTGAGCCAGGTAGAGAGGTAGGTTTACTATACTTAAGATGATCACTTAATTCCTGGCACAATGCTAGCCTTTATTTTTCATAGAGCTTAGATTTGATTGGGCAGAAGTCAGTTAGAGCGCAGGCTCCAAAGCGTGGAAGTAGCTTCCATAGCTTCCATAGTCCAAAAGTTAAAAAAGCAATTCCTAAAGGGCAATTTATTCGAGCAAAACGAATAACTTCACGTATAGAGAAATATGATGAAGCAAAAATAGTTTTAACTAAATGCTTTAAAGAAAGAGGATATGACTCAGAAATTATAAATAATGCCATGAAAGAAGTTGATACCATCCCTCGTAATCAATTACTATGTCATAAAAAGAAAGGATACACTGATCAGAAATTAACCTTTGTCTCCACATTTAATTCTAACAGTAATAAAATGGAGAAAATCATTAAAAAATATTGGCGATTAATGGGGTTGTACTCTTAAAGATATACTCTGCCCATCAGATACATGCCAAAAGAAATCTTTATTTCATGGCAAGAAAAAGAAAGGGACCTATCCCTGTTTGAGTTGTAACTGTTGTTCGTCCATAATAAAAGGCTCTAAAATCAATCACCCCAGTAAAGGACATGAGATTAACCTAAATGTATATGCCACGTGTAAATCTACTCATGTGGTCTATCTGCTTAAATGCCCTTGTGGCTTAGGTTATGTAGGTCAAACCTCTAGGGAAGTAAAAACAAGAATTCAAGAGCACAAAAGGAACATTAAAAACTTTAAAGAAAATACACAGACAGACACCTCTATCGCCAAACATTTTTTATTTGCAAACACAATCCTATGCAACTACGCTGGTGGGTCCTTGAGGAAGCTGCTGGAGATAGGCAGGAGACAATAGGATCAACAGACTGTTGCAGATTGAAGGGAGATGGATTAAAAATTAGGTACACTTCATCCAGATGGTTTAAATGATTCTTGAAATTTGAAACCGTATCTGTAAACTTACTTAATTGAATCTTTTACTTTGCAGACCTTGAAACTAGAAAATATAAAGGAAACAAAAATACAACATTAACGGCAGTAATAGGGTAAGAATTTATAGTTCTAAGTAACTTGTTAAAAACTCAAGTGATTTTCTATAAGATTTTAAAGATTTTAAAGGTAAAGTGTTGGTAGAATTAATTAAAAAAGGAAAGCAATACCAGGTTCTGATACTTTGTATTTGTATTTTTAACAGGTGTTGATTTCCTGCTGAATGTATCTTATTATGTATTTATTGAATGGTATGTGCACATTGGACACTTTGTATTTATTTAATCTTGCACACTAGATACTAATGTATCATATTACTGGCAAAATTGCACTGAAAAGCACTTTTTGAACAGGATTTGACATTAATCCAAAAGCGATCACTAAAGGACATTGAAACTTTTAAGCTTTTACCTTTTTATCTTATGTATACCATCCAGGATTGGATGTCGAAGATCACATGGGTGGGAGGGGTGTGTATAAATGGTTCACTTTGTACCTGTATTTTTACACTTGAGAAAGGGCACCACTTTACCGAAACATGTCGTGTAAAGCAGCATGAATAATAAATAATAGTTTTCATTCTTTTTCTATGATTTATTAACTAATAACCAATAGTTTTAAAGTTATGGTGCGGACGAACCCAACTGAAGGTTTCCAGTTGTGCTTGTTGTGGTGGTAGGACCTTGCCAGAGTACTGCACAGGTAAATTTTCTAAGAGAAAGAAAGGAGGTTCTCTCCTGTGACTGCACAGTGGGTTGATTGATACAGACGTTACTACTGCTTGTGCTAAGTGACAGCCTGCTTGGATTTACCATCATCAACACACTGCAGATTCTGGACCGACAGCAGGGCTGCTGAACTTCTCTCATGGTGGGAGATGCAGCTCCTGCTCATAGCAGAGTTTGGGGCCATCCTCTCTGTAGGTAGAGGCAGCCTAATACTCAGTGGTGGATATAATGACATAGTGCTGATCTCAAGTGAGGAGCGCCAGAGCATAGTAGTAATCCCTTATGGAATTCTGGCTTTGAATATTGCCTTGGGGTGAGGCTGGCAAGTTCCTATTTATTTGATAAAATGTTAATAAATGCTGTGGCCATTTTCACCATTTCTGTCTCCTTGTGTTTAATTACTGTGTGTAACTAGGGATGGGCGAATGTTTTTGCCTTGTTTCACCGAAAAAATGACGCCCATAGACTTGTTTGGCGTTGTGCGTCAAAATAAAAAGACGCACGTCAAAAAAATTTTGGCACGCGACAATTTTTTTTTGACGCCCATAGACTTTAATGCCTGTCGGCGACAGTGAATTTTTGACGAAACGGGTCAAATTCGCCAATCCCTATGTGTAACTAAGGGGTTCAATGGGATGGTTGAAGGGTCAATTGAGGAGTCCCATTGTCAATGTGAGTTTTTCTAGCAATTCCTATTGAAAAAAAATGAGAAAATCTGTAAAAGCCCAAATTAATTGAAAAAAGTCCAAAAAAAGTCTGATAGGATCAGCACAACTCCCACTGATAGCACCTCAACAACTTTACCTGGTGAACTTTTGTATTACAGCTTTTAGTGGGTTTTACATTTAATAAATCTCAACATTTTAGAGGTTTTAAGAAATATAGGAAAACCACAAATTTTTAGAGATTTGTGAAAAAAAATGTGAATGTTAGCAAATAGGCCCCTTTGTGTGCACCCACAATTACACAGTAGATTTTGGGGGGAAAATTGCTATAATTGTGGTTAAAACAAAAAGAGGAAGAATAAAAAAATGTGGCAATTGACCTCTGAATTTAGCATATTACATTTCATTGGTAAATGCGCTTTCTTATGTCATATTTTTGATCTGTAGTGGGAATTTAATTTACTCATATTCTGCAACCTCCGCAGTCATGATTGCCTATTAACAGACATTCTCTTTGGGATTTCTGAAAATGTCAGATGTATTCTAACTAGAGAAGATTATTTGATTGTATATACATGTATTTACTCATATGCAAAGAGAGTGCCACATTGGTTTAACATAATTATAAAGTTAATACATTATTGTGTTTAGAATAGATATCCTGTACTTCAGACAACCGTAGAAACATTCTAGATATAGGAACTTATTCTAGGTTCCCTTGAATAAGTTAAGGACCTTGTTACACGGGGGGGGGGGGGGGGCTATTTATTAAACATTAAACATTAAAACGTTTTTCTGGTCAAGTTTTTAATGGGGAAAAACTAAAATTTGCAAGATTTATTATGCTCTGAAGCTGCTAGAAATTTGATTACAAAAATTCTCCAGCTAAAACCAGTTGAAATCATGTAGAAGTCAATAACAGAGGTCCCTTTAAAAATTGGAACATGTTTTTTACCTTCAGGATTCTCGATAGTGTCAGGCTGTTTGCGCTGGTTTTCGTTTTTTGGATTGATAATTCGAAAAAAAATATCTCAGTCACACTGATTTTTTTTTGAGAAGTTTTATTGGTATATTAAGGGGATTCGAGTTTGGGAGTTTGGTAGAATTTTTTTTCAATAAAGTGAAAAAAAGTTGAGTTTTAGTAAATAACCTTATGACAGGTTCCCACAGAGTAAGCGTCAGTATAGCAAAAGTCTCTTGAAGAAAAAATGTTTCATTTCAGCCAGCAGCAAACCGGTACAAATTAAAGACAGGTTTTCTCTCCAAACAACAAAAAAAAGCTTTCAGCAGCAGTATAAGTTCAATAACATTAAAAAAGCAGTAGAAATACAGAACCTTCCGTGACCGTATGTGCACAGGCACATAGGATCTTTAATGTCAGGGTCCCAGACCCTCTCTGTGTGTCTCTCCCAGTCAGAGATGTTCAGAGACTGACCAGCCTGGGATTTCAGGACTACCGATTAGCCAGCTGAGGCTAATCAAACCCAGCCGGTCAGCCTGTAGCATCTCACCCCCTAGGTGTTTTAATCAGCAGCATATCTTCCCCAGGGGAATATGCAGATCTTCTTCATTTTGTCCCAACATCAGTGTTCACTGAAATGCATACCACTAGCCTGTTAGTGCTCGCATGGGGTGGAAATGCAAGAATCATGGACAGATTTATCAAAAAGGTTGAATTTCGAATTTATGTGAATTTTTTTTTTTACTCTAATAAATTTGAATACACTCACAACTCGAATGGGAAGTTCATTAAGAAAAATTAGAACGTCTGTCTAATATTCCATCAAATAGTCCTGTCCCCCGTTTCTGATGTACATTAAAATACACACCTTTCTAAATATCACACAAATATATATATATATATATATATATATATATATATATATATATATATATATATATATATATAATGTTATTTTATGAAAAAATTTGGAATTCAAAGCAAAACTATATATGTATAGAAGATAATATCCAGTATGCAATGTTCCCTCTAATTTCTTCTAGGCCTATGTGGCACATTTTAAAGTTGTATGAGCATTTTTTAAAACTGTGTGCGCAGGTCAGATTAAATTCAAAATTTTTGTGCGCACCACAATTTCTTGTGTGCTCTGGCCTCAAAATTTGTGTGCATGCACATAAGTAAGGAACATTGATAACAAGACAGTGGTAGGCTGAGAGAATGTCAGACTTGGGTTTTCTAAATAAAAATCTTGGAACCTCAGATCAGAACAGGACAGCAATATGAGGTGAAACTGGAAACCAAAATGAGCCTAAGTTAGACTTGAATCCTAGCCATGAAGCTTCTGTTCAAAATCTTTGCCAAGAAAGCTACTTCACCACCTGCTTCTCCTTCCAGTTTGAAAATGCAGCCGTTCTGTTCCCCTTCTTGCTTTGGGAGCAACAGTAGAGGATACAGTCGTCCAGTGAAAATCCTTTCCATTTTGTTTACCTTCAGCTTAATGATTTAGATTAATTGACCTGTAGTCTTTTAACTGCCTATCCAACCAGTGTAAAAGTCCAAACAACTTTCCTAAAAAAAAATCTTTCTGCAACTAAGATATAAGCTTTCACTTCAAAGTCATCAGATTTCCTTTAAACCTCTTTTTAAGTTTGATATTCTAAAAATGACACCTAATTCTGCTGATTTGCACTCTGTGCACATGTGTACATGAATTAAAAAAGATAAATATAAGGACTGCACACTCAAATTTAAAAAGGCAAAAATCTATTACATTTACAAAAATTCCAGTTAAATATTCAGCCAATACTGGGCCATAGCCGATTATGTAATTAGAATTTTTGTAAATGTAATACATTTTTGCCTTTTTTTTAATTTGAGTGCAGTCCTTATATTTATCTTTATACCGATCCTTAGGAGACTTTATTTGGGTGGTCTTCATGGGACAAGCACCTCACAATTGAATATAAATTGGGTGTGCGCCTTCCAAAAATCAAATTTGTTACATGAATTTAAAAGGCAGTGCCAGGTCAAATAGAAAATAGTGCATGCAATACCATATGCTCAACATATCAAGGTAATTAAAGATTTGCACAAAGTGTAAAAGCAATTATTCAAATGATAAAATTAAACATTTAGGTGAACATATTTTGTTCAGTGCAGAAGCTCAAATACATACCTCCCAATATTTTGTAAATAGAAAGACAAAAAGATTTTCCACGCTCCACGCCCATTTTTGTGGCCACACACTAATTACCATGTCCATTTTACAAAATTTGCCACGTTATGAAAGTGAATTGTCCTTTAAGCTGTGAGTCTAAGTTCTCCCAAGAGACTTGCTTATCTTAAACTGTTACCAAAGTATGCAAGTATCTATTCTGGGTTCTTTACTCTCTCTCTTCAGTGCAGGAGATCAAAGTCAGGATATTTGAGTAACAAATTCGGGAGCTGTCAAAATCAGGACTCTCCCGAAAAACGGGAGAGTTGGGAAGTATGCAATTTGGCCTAATACGTGAGGACAAAGTAATGTACCTGAGCAGTGTTGGGTTATCATTAGTATGAGCTTAGGATAGAAAATGAGTTGCATTTTGCTGCTGCAGGAAGCAGTACAGCAGTAAGAAGTTCCAAAAATGAAAGAAATTCCAAAAAATGCCACAGAGACATTACTATAGAAAAATTGTAAACACACACACACTTTTGAAAGCAGTGAAAATACACATTTCAAGTGTTTTAGCTAATATATTCGAACAAATAAAAATTTTAAAAAAACAAAACCCTTAATTGCTGGCACGTTTGGCATATAAACGCAGTATATTTGAAGATGGCTGTCAAAACTAATCAAATATTTACTATTATCCAATAGTAACATACAATGCTCAATTTACATTGCAAATGGTTTGTCATTGTTTGACAAACATGTTTTTATGCAAGTGGAGAAAAGATGATTTGCTTTTTCATGTAGTGCAACTGACAAGCATGGTGTGTGATAATGTGAAAGTACTTATTTTTGCACTAACATTTACTCAGTGTAGCAGCACCCTATTGACACTGTACCTGTCAGCAAAGCTACATTAAGAAGCAAATGGGAGTGGATCCACTCTGTGTTCCATAAGCGTTGGAGCATTAACATTGTTGTGAGATCTTATCTACAAAACACACATACACATAACCTTATTAAATTCATAATTTACAACTCAACCTACCAACCATTTTATGGCATTGAGGCCAGACTGTGAAAAGCTGGAAATGTTGAGATTATGCTTTTCGTTAATGTGGTTGATTGTTCCAGTTCCTACCTTTTAATTGATGTTGGATTCCTTTTACCTGTTATTACACTAAACTCCTTTGGCAAATGAAATGATCTGCTTCTGTTTTATAACTTTGGCATGAGCTTTGCATTTTGCAATGCACAATGACAAATAACTAATGCTACTACTTGCATGCAAACCAACAAACAATATAAACACCTGATGGAAAAAGGGGTGTGTTTCAGAGAAGCTAAAGCTTCCCATAGACGTGCAGATTTTATTCTTTGTGAGTAGAACACTCATTTGTTTTAGTCTACTGATCTACCATTAACCATTTACATTAAAATAAGAAGGAATAACCAATCAGATGATGTTCTGGCCATTAACTGACACAGTAATCTTACAAAAGTCATAATAGTAGTGACAGTCACCCATTGACATTGTCCAATAGGCAATACATGTAGAGATTTGCATGTAAATATTTTAACCTGTCCAATTGATTAAACAACTGATTGCAATAGCACAAAAAATTTCAGGATACTCGCACACGATCCAAAAATCGTATGAATGTTCTATGGCCAGGTTATATATAGATTTAAATGATATTCCACTCAGGTTATATTTATTTTAGTAATACTTATTTTTTACTAAAAATTACATCTGACAGTTGACATATTCATTTACTATTTACTCCTAAAAATTAAACATATTGAAAGTGATCCCTGCAAAGAAAATGGGGTATTCAGTTCCCTTCAAAATCCAACAAAGACTCACCCCCAGTACATACCAGTATGTTTCAGTATGTATTTGTGCTGAGAATCATCAAGTAAAGGGTCACCTCTAAAACTTTTAGTATTCTTTGGTGACAGTCTGACAGATTTTAATGTTCTAATATTTCTTAATAATTTGTAGAAAAAGTGATATGATTATCCCTGTTTCTATTATTTTTGTAAGAGTCCAACAGCAATGAGGAGTGTTTAATAAAAGTCCATCAAGTTCAACCCCTCTAAACGAAATTCAGCATCCATACATCCATACATACGCACACACTCACACCGACCCACCATACATCAGTTTTCTTATACAGATTTTTATGTCTGAGTGACAGGTCCATTTTAATGTGCATTGTCACTACTACCAAAACTTTTGTAGGGTGATCTGTTGCCTGGATATCTGTAAACTGATAACTGCAAGTAAGTGAACATATTCCCTGCAGCCCAACTGACACACAAAAGTAGATATATTATGATAAAAATGGAGGCATATATATTTTCTCAGGTTGATTAATTCTAAATTTTAGTGGCAAACTCATAGTTGTCAGCTGTTATCAGTTTCTGGGGACAGTAACTGAGTTTCACTTTTTGTTCTGGAAAATGCTCAAAGGTTTTATTGACCAGCCAAAAGAACCTGAATGATCTTATGATAATAAATCAGTTTCTATAGTATTCACAGGCATAGTGTGCAACCTATGCCTGTGAATCAGCCCACAGCATTGTAAAAGGAGAACACCTTCTGTTGATTCTTAAAGGGGTGGTTCACCTTCAAACAACTAGTTGTTTTCAGATAGATCACCAGAAATAACGACTTTTTCCAATGACTTTCCATTTTCTATGTGTCACAGTTTTTCTAATATTGAAGTGTAAACTGTAATTTTTCACCTTCTGAAGCAGCTCTGGGAGGGGGGGGTCGCCGACCTTGTAAACTGTTCTAAAGGGATACTTTTAGTTGATACATTTCTTATCTTTGTGCCTGCTGTGCAGACTCTCTGGATTTCATTACAGGCAGCTGTTAGAATTGATACATTAGTTGCTAATACCACAGAGATGCTGCTGAGTAATGTATCAACTAAATGTTGCAAAATTGTAACAGTTCAGAGTCTGCACCTGAATTACTGAGCTGCCAGACTGAAACACCAGAGACAGGGACATTAAACTTAGATTTTGGAAAAACAGTAAAAAAATAGATAATGGAAAGTAATTGAAAACAGTCTTTATTTCTGGGGAGCAATCTAAAAACAACTGTTTGGAAGGCGAACATTACCTTTAAGTGACCTGTGGCAATTGATACGAATGAAAAGTCCTCAAATAAACTGCCTTTATAGGGACAGACACCAAACTTTCAAGAAATGCATTTTAAAATATTCATACATGTATAGTTAATTTTTACATTTGTACCAAAATATGTATTCCTTAATATTAAAGAAAGCAACCACGTTGTATTTAAGGTAAAAACAGTAGCACTTTAAGTGTTAAGTCTGCGATTTACATTGTAACAGCTTTCTGTTCTGTGAAATGTAGTAGCCGTTTGTTGCCATGGAATTACAGTATCACTATGTGGTGTTTTTTTCACATCTTTTTTTTCTTCTTCCATAGTAACAGGTAGAAAGAATACATTTTTACATTTACATAATGGACTGTATGAAAAAAAAAGTGTTGTAAATGAGCCCAATATTCTCATTTACTTAAGTGTCAGAAACCAAACTCAAGGGCAATGTGCAAAGATCAATTTCCGACACACAATTCACCATGTTCCCCCCCCCCATAAATTCAACATAATCGCTTGCATGAGAGGAAGTTGCGTCTGACACAATTGTGCCTGATTCAATTAGATGCAATTGATCAAAAAAGATTGAATATGGGATAGCGGAATTTTCAGCAGTCTGTGTCAAAATGTCTGCACGTGATTCTTTAGGCACAGGTTTGATGCAGTCTGCAGTGGGGACACTGGACTTTAATGGTAATTTTGAAGGTAGTGGCATCTTCAGGGGTCCCCTGCATCAATAGATACACTTGCATGCAGTTTGTTACCAGGGTCGGACTGGGGGGCCCAGGGCCCACCGGGGCTGCTGTCTCAGGCCCCCCCCAGCCCTGAGCCTGCCGCGAGTCCTTCGCCGGCCCCTAGCCGCAGCCACCTTCAGCATGCCCGTAGCGTATCTGTTTCTGAAGCTACCGGGGAAGATTGGGGCAGCCCCCAACCACAGCCAACTTCAGCACGAGCTCCCGCTATGGAGAGCATGCACGCATGCGTGTACCTGTTTTTTGTAGCGCCCGTGGCCAGAGGAGATAGGGGTAGCAAGGGCAGGGAGTGGCTCTGGGCCAGCAGGGCCCACGAGAGTTGGGGCCCACCGAGTTTTTTCCCGGCATCCCACAGGCCCAGTCTGACCCTGTTTGTTACAATGTGTGTGTCCACAGCTGCAGTTTCGACCAGAAATAAGCCAATTTTTCTTCTTTGTAGGAATAAGCTTCCCTTTCAATAGGCATTGTGAGGGCATAGTTTATTGTGAATGTGAAATATATTCCATCTCCCCATGTTGTTTGCCTTAGTCAACTTACGTAGGTATTAATAGTAATTGAATATTGAATGAATTTGGTAGGTGCTAATATCCTAGCCTGTGCCAAGAATGCAACATGCATGGAGACATTGCTGTTATAATTGTGCTTGTATATAAAGTGTGCATAATATTATACTGTCTGATCAGTGGCATCGAACATTGCTCTGGATACTTCTTTGAAATAATTTCCTTTCTTGCATGACTGTCCTACTAAATGTTCTTCTGGTGTCCCCATTTATGATCCAGGCCTAACTTAATTTTCTCAGCTTCTAACATATAGGTGTAACTATTATGGTTGCAAACAATGAATGAAGAATCATTTTTAAAAAATGTTGCAATTAATCAGCACATATAAATATACAATTAGGATGAACGTTTATGTTTATAAATAAGAAGCATGTCATCATCTACCTTTACCAACAATATAGCATTTAAAGATCCTTTTCACACCTCCCAGGGAGTGAATCTCAAATAACAGGAAATGTAGGCAGGCTGATTCCACCAGAATAACTGAAACAGATTTCCAAATAAACTTCACTTGCCAGCCTTTCTCTTTAGGGCTGGTGACTAAAGAGTCTTGAAACTCTTATAATGCAATAGTTCCTAAAAGTTTGGTAGGTAGTAAAACTTGTAAGATAATAAATAAATAATAATACAGCTCAGTAATATAAAACATTATTTAAACAAATAATATAATAGCTATGTTTAAAAAATGGCGTTGCAACCATTTAAAACATATGAAACCATAACTACATCACTACTATAGGCCTGTGATGCCCTGTATCCCACTAAAGGTAAATAAAAATGGTTATAATATGAATACTACATAGGCACTAAGCCATCACACACATGAAAGAATACATGTGTTATGACCATAAGTGCTGCTGAGATAACTGCACAAATCATTCTACATTGGCAGCATTGTGTATAAGAAGTTTGCATTTATGTGTGTAAGATATGATGCATGTGAGACTATCTAAATACAATTGTTGGAAGACACTGCAATTATTCCTTTATGTAGGGATTTTATAAAGGTTAACTATTGTGAAAACGAAAATTTCATATAAGCTTTAATATAATCATACTGAAATAAGAAACTTTCTAAATACAATCAATGAAATATTCTGCATAGTTTCTGAAATAATCAAGTTTATCTTCACTATTCATCTCTCAGCATCTGTTTCTCTTCATTCTGTCTTCATGCAGGAGTTGGGTTTTCATTGACCGTTAGATCCAATATATCTTATAGGGGGGCTTCCTTTCCTAGCAGATGTATTAGAGCTCACTCAAATAACGATGATTCCAGTACAAACAATATCTAACAAAATAACTACTTTTTGCACAAATCCTGCATGTAGAGAGAAAAGATTTTAATAGAGTGAGCTCTAATTACATCTTCTAGGCAAAAGGAGCCCCCCTATAAGATAGTGTTAAGATCATTCACCTGACACCCAACTCCTGAATGAAGAGAGAATGAAGAGAAACAGATGCTGAGAGAGGAATAGTGATGATAAACTTGATTATTTCAGAAACAGTACAACATTTTTAATTGATTGTATTTAGAAAGTTTCTTATTTCAGTATGCTAAAGCTTATATAACATTTTCATTTTTGTAGATAGTTCCCCTTTAATGATACACAATCACTTTTAGGAGGACAATGGCAGTCAAAACATAATTCACTTTTGAAGCCTGCATCCCATTTTGATGAATGGGAACCACTCTTGTCTGTAAAACACTGTGTTATGCGAATATACTCTGCAGTTCCCTGTTTTAGGACAATGCAATGTGCCAAAAGAATCCAAGACAAAAAAATTGTCTGTCAAGGCTGACCAGAAATCCTTAGACCACAGGCCTACTCTCCAAATGATTTTCCTGTCTTCTCACTGAACTAACTTTCTTTATTCTCTTAATTGCTTTAGCTATTGTATTTTTTTCTCATATAGAAAAGGGGAATGGCCATCGTATAAGCAAGGCAAATGGTTGGGTGAGCAGGAGGGCCCATTGACACCTGGGCTTACCGGTGATTTTCTTTGTATCCAGGTGGGCCAGTCTGAAACTGTGAGGGTGTTCCCTCTAATATTTGCTGATATAGCTAAGTTCTATCAGGAAATATTTACAAAATGTTTGTTACAAACAAAATGGAGTTATTCATTTTCAGCAACATCTTGTTTTTTTTAAATATCACAGGATATTAAAAACAGCCCTAATCTGTTTCTTGAAAGTTAGGCTGTGTTACACAGTTTTGACTATATATAAAATTATAATTGCTTTATTCTTAGATGACCTATTCTGCAGATACCTAGATTATTCTAATTATTTTCAGGCTTTATTTTCATATCCCAGAAATGATGGAGCTCAGATCATGGAAGAGAGTTAAATAAGCCTATTCTCCTGCACAAAGGGAGGAGTGGGATTTGTAGTCGCTTAGTTTATAAGAAGAGGAAGTGTAAACTGGAGCTATAGACCACAATGCTTGAAACACTTGATGTGTGGAGGGGTAAGGTGAGGGATGATAGTTATGATTTAAGAATGAAAGTTAGAATTTGGCAGATGTCGACAATTGTTTGGTGTTCTTGCTTGTTCAATGTTGATTACAGGTAGTCCAGTGCCTTGTGCCTATTAGTTGCTTTGTGCAGTTGCCATTTTTCATAGCACTTGTAAAATACTAACACTTGTACCATATATGGCACCTCCCATGCAGCTGATGAATCAATCAATCAGCGATCAAAGCCAGCTACCGTAGCTGTGCATGAAAGGACAGAGTTATACTGCATCCAACCCAAGATTTAGGGTTGTAAAAGTATCTCCTTTGGAGTAGACAATGATTTGATTTGGAAATTGCTATCACAAATAATAAATAGGAAGGGGTCTAACAGAAACAGTCATTGGGACAGATAAAAGCTAAAATAATATTACCAGAAATTAAGAAGGTTTACCAGAAATTGTATACAGGTAATGCAGATGGGTGCACAGATAAGAGCACCATTACCCATAGAAGGAAGACATATTGGTTATTTCCATGAAGCTGCCCTTAATTTCCACTTTTCCTAGCACTTGTGAAATATTAGCCCCCAGGAAATCGAAGCACTAGTACCAGAAACCCTAGCACTAATTTGCTTTGCTTTTAAAATACATTGGGGGTTATGTAATAAAAGGCACTAAGTTTGCCTTGGGGCAGTAACCCATAGCAACCAATCAGCAGATAGCATTTACTGGTCACCTGTTTAAATGCAAACATCTTATTGGTTGCTATGGGTTACTGCTCCTGGTCAAACTTAGTGCCTTATATTACATATGGGTGATTATGTTTTATCCCTTTATTGAGAACTAATAATTCATTAGACCAAACCTGCATTGCTTTTTTATGACTGAATTATGTATTTCTGGGAGTAAAAGGTTACTGGGCATTTTAGGGGCATTTACTTGTGCCCTTCAGATAAGGAGGAAATCGGTAACAATTCTGAATTTTGAAAACATGTTATTTTCTTTTTTCTCTTTTAGTAAATCAATTGCTGATAAATTGTGTCTTTTCCTTTCATTTGTAAAAGGTCACCTTCAGCAAGGCAACACATTTGTGGTCTGTGCTTTTTGGTATCTCCTCAGGAAGTAAAAGGTTTGCAGAAAATTACTGCCTTTTAAGAAATGACAACTATTACTGAGTTTTCAGTTTTACTGAAAACTCAGTAGAGCTGGATCAACTAGCAGTTAGCATTCTAGCACTATTATGTCTAAATGAAATCAGCCTAAGACCTGGAAAAGACTACCCTGCCTTCCCCTTTTGGAAAGAGCGCTGCCTAATACAGGGGTCTGGGGGCCTGTCTCAGGTCTCTGCACTCCAATATGGCAAATACCTAATGCTGTATGCAAAGTGCCAATAATTGCAGCCTTTATTTGCATTTTGCACATTACATTTTGTAAATGACCATTTTGTCTTTTTAAGTAAATTGTCATATCTTTGCATAAAACCCTCAGGCCTCTTATTACTTTAGGAGCCGCAGCAGCCCCAGAATTGCCCGTGATTTATTTACCCTATTTATTTCGCAGTCATAGTCAAGGAAATCAGGGGTGCCCAGACTTTGGGGACTGTCGAGCTACTAAATTAGTGCATAAGTGTCTACCACCTAAGTTCTAGGTGGTAAGATCTACTGGTAGGTCACAACCTAGTTTTATGCAACCATGAGGAAATGTGAAACATGACTGACCCTTCCAAATACACGTGAACACATTCTCAGACGAATGTTTACAATTTAAGCCAATATGCATTTTATGCCTATGGACTTAATTCTCTGATAAAGGTGCAATTGTTACAGAAATAAACCTCAGTGCAAGTTTGTGTGGATGTAAAATAGCATACATTAGTCTTGTGTCAGTGCAGTGTGTTATTATTAATGTGCATGAGGAGCAAGAGAGAATTGATAGTAATTTGCCACAGGATAAATAATGCATGGATACCACATTGCACCATCCAAAGTAAAAAACTCACTAATTTGACACAGTGGTTCAGGACTCCAGGTACTCCAGCCCAAAGCCTCCAGTTTCATGTAGCTGACAACTGTATATGAAATAGGGAAAAAATTAGGCACAAAAGGCCAAGCAAAAAAATATAATAAAAAAAGTAAAAAAACTTTTATTTTAACTTTCATCTCTGAAGCCTAAAGTGCTTCTTGTCCAGTATACACAATAAATAACAGATTAACTCAGAAGAGTTCCATTGTATACTACAGAGTTTATGGGGCAGATTTCGAAGTGATAAATACTTAGAAATTCAACCCTCGAATTGAAATAGTTCGAATATCGAAGTCAAAGTATTTTTCACCGACTTTAGCCATCGAACGATCGAAGTAAAATCGATCGAGCGATTATATCGTTCGAATCAAACCATTCGAACAATTTTAGCGTACGATCGAACGATTTTACTTCGATGTGTGAAGACTTAGAAGAATGGTCTAGAAGGTCCACATAGGCTAACATAGCACTTCGGCAGGTTTAATTTGGCGAAGTATTGAAGTCTACGGTTTTTTAAAGAGACAGTACTTCGATTATCGAATGGTCGAATAGTCGAACGATTTTTACTTCGAATCGAAGTAAATTCGAATTTGTAGTATCCTATTAAATGGTCGAAGTATCCAAAAAATGACTTCGAATTTGAATTTTTATATTTACTTAGAAAATTCCTTCAAATTCACTTCGACCCTTGAGAAATCTGCCCCTATCTGTTATTTGCTGTTTAACCTGTGCTGAATGCTTGCCCTGTAACTACACAGCAGCTTGTTGATATAAACTATTGTACTTTTGTTTATTAATATGGTCCTGCCATCTATTGATACCAAGGTGCATTTGAGCTGAGACAGTTAGCACTGTTTTCCCTTCCTTTTCACCTTAGCATTTTAATACTATTTCAGGCTTTAGTAGCCTCTTTCTATATTGTGACATAAAAAATGTCCTCTCAATTCTATCTTTCATTAACTTGATTAAATTAAAAGTAGTACTTCCTTCCTTATCTATAGGAAATTAAATATTAGCTTTGGTACCACTTAATATTTAGATCGGTTTAATGGACAGAGGAAACCATCTTATGAATGACTCCATCGCAAGGTTTTTGTATTTAAACATGTGACTTGCATTTAGAGGGTAATGCTTTTTACAGATACATTTTGAAGTTAATAATGATTTAGAAGTAAAGGTTTAAACACAGCAATTATTTTCATTACAAAAGGTGCACTATTATTAATACATTTGTGTGTTATTTAATCTACTGATGTCCAAATTGGATGTTCAACAGCCAGCAGCGTATGCTAAAAAAACTGTGCTGAGATACAGTTAAACCTATTACTATCTGCCCTTGTGTACACTAGTATTTGTAATTGGTCTGGTTATACTAAAATGAAAAACGGATCCAAGCAGTTTCTCACAGCGAGGCACATTTATTATTTAACTGGTCACAGAGTTTTTTGCTTGGCAGCATTTCTAAAAAAACATCATTGTTTCAGGCTGGAGAGTGTTTATAGCTACTGCGTTAGCCCAGATTAAAGGGATAATTAACTTGTCGGGTAATGTTAATAGAGGGAGCACAGGCAATATGTACATTATTTATTATTTTGAATTATTTTTATTTGGCTAATGTGTTTGTTTCAGTGTAAAATCACTGCTCTAGTGGCTCCCACACACAGCAGTCCTTTTGAGACCCATTTATTCCCATCTCAACATCTGGAGATTATATTGCCTTCCCTATTAAGATCTTGGCACAGCACATGCACAGTGCATGCTTCAGACCCCTAGTGTACTTGCAAAAGGATATGGATATGTTCTGCAGCATCTCTAAGGGTGAAGATACATGGGGCTACTTAGTAGAAGCTATTTGTCACAGCTACAAAATGACAGAAAATACCCTGCCATAGACAACATTTAAAAATGCCTCTGCTAAAAAATACTCAGGGGCAGATTTATCGTAGGTCGAATTTCAAAATTTGAATTTTTTTTTAACTCTAATAAATTCAAATGTACTCTCGAATGGTAGGTTATTTGTGAATACAAACGACCCGAAAATTTGAATCGAATTTGAATCGCGTTTTCCTCTGAAAAGAAAGCTTGAATGTCAGAAAGGCAATTAACATCTTCAAATGGTTCACTGGACCTCTGCCATTGACTTGTGCATGAACTCGACAGGTTTTAGGTGCCGAATATTTAAAGAAGCACTGTTTCCAGGGTCGAGGTGTGATAAATCTCACATTCAAATTCGAGTTGGAGTTTTGACCCCAAAAAAAATAAAAAAATTGAACCTTAATAAAACTTCCCCTTAGAGACAATTATCAGTAATTATTAGCATATTTTGTATAGTGAACTTATTGAACCAGCCTAAAGGTTCAGCATTTCAATAGTAGTAATGATTCAGTTTTTCAAAGCTGTCATAGGAATTTCTCATCTTGGATTTTGTTTGAATTGTCTGCAATACGCACATGCTCAGAGTGCTTTTAGTAGCTGTTGAGAAGCTAAGCTTAGGTCTCGTCACTAAACTTCAAGCAGAAAATGTCATATAAGATGATGCTATTAAACTCTAATGCTAATTGTGTTGGTTTCTGAACTGCCATATACGGTAGTTTTATGTATGAAGCCGTTTGGATTTCGGTTAGAGCATAAGGCTTAGCTAAGGCATTAGGCTTCAGGATCTTTGGTCTGTAGATGAATATTAAAAGAAGCTGTTGACAGTGTTAATAGAAATTACTGTGTTGCTTTAATTTTTATAAAAAAATTGGCCAAATTAAAGGGCATAAAATTAATGTTAATCTCATTAAAATGCTTTGGATTCACTATGATAACTTCAATATTTTAAAAATTGTACATTTTTTAGAATTCATTATATTTAGAGATTGTAATAACTTGATGCAAAGATTCTTCTTGCCAATTATTAATTTCACCATAGTTCCCCTTTAAGGTGGCCATACATGGTAAGATTCCCTCTTTTGGCAAAGTTGCCAAAAGAGCGAATCTTTCCTCCCAAGATTCTTTCCCCCGAAGATATCGCTCTTTTGGCAACCTTGCCAAATGATGGAATTTTGCCATGTGTGGCCACCTTAAAGGGGAACTATGGTGAAATTAATATTTGGTAAGAAGAATCATTGCATCAAGTTGTTACAATCTCTAAATATAATGCATTTAAAAAAATATCCTAGAAATATCGGGGGAAAGATTTGCTCTTTTGGCCAAAACTATCACAATAAAACGACATATGAAAAGTCAGAGCGAGGACTGCATTAATGAGCGAATGTGGTCCTCAATCCGACAGAAAAAACAAACCTGTGTGATCGGCATCTGGTCGATTTTTGGCCAGGCATCTGTCATGGAGGACTGCAAGAGAACCTCATACTTGGGCAGATACGCTGCAAAATCTGTCTGAAGGAACCAAATCAGCAGCTTTAATCCATACCTCCCAACATTTTGGAAGTAAAAAGAGGGACAAAAATTTTTTTCGCACGTAGCGCAGCGACATTTGTTGATCACGCCCTTTCTGTGGCCACACTCCCTAATTACCATGTTAATTTTACAAAATTTGGCAGGTTAGGAAAGTTTGAAAATAGTTCTCCTTATCTAAACTGTTTTTTTGTGTCTCAAAATTGTTACAAAGTATCTTATTTGCACCTGTTAGCTGTTCTGTGCTCTCTGCTAAAAGCCAATTAAGTTAGAAACTTTGTTTCTTTTTCTGGCTGTTCAGTGCAGAGAAAATAGGGACTTTCTAGTACAAATGAGGGACTGCAGGTTGAGCTGTCAAAAGAGGGACTGTCCCTCCAAAAAAGGGACATTTAGGAGGTATGTTAATCTGCCTGTGTATTGCCATCTTTGGATAGACCTTGCAGGGTATATTTTCCTGTTACCTGTTACATGCATAGTTTCAATATATATATATATATATATATATATATATATATATATATATATATATATATATATATATCTATATATATATATCTATATATATATATCTATATATATATATCTATATATATATATCTATATATATATATCTATATATATATATCTATATATATATATCTATATATATATATCTATATATACATATATATATATATACATATATATATATCTATATATATATATATCTATATATATATATCTATATATACATATATATATATATACATATATATATATCTATATATATATATATATATATATATATATATATACACCCATGTGACTTTAAATGAAATTATATTTTATTATGCTGCTCTATTATGTATTATATCTATACATTAGTCATTCTGATAAGAAGAAGTGGGCATCAGTTTATTGGGAAATCCTGCCTCTGCCTTGTAGAAATTGTTAACCTACAACTGTTATACTTATTGACATGTACTGAGCACGGCACATGTAATACAATTCATAATTGAAATTTAATGAAATTCAGTTGGTGTGAATTGCTTTTGTGTATTGTATCTCATTATTTTCAATGTGATTAAACATAGAAAGTTTTCTGCCCTTTTTGGCACAAGAAATATAATCCGCACTCTAATTATTATAATATATTATTGGTACCTCTGTGGGGATTTTATTGAGATGCGGCTGTAACATCTGCTTCCCAAGTGCTTTTCTGGTTTAATTTGTATAATTTGTTAAGGCCTCCAGAACAGTATGATGCCTTAGGCAACCTTGTACAATATCCAGGGTTCATACAGCAACATATGGTTGTGCAGGAGGTGCTGGAATCCTGAAACATATAGTTTCCATTACCATGCCAATATCAGGATAGACCAAGCAGTTATTAAGATACCGTCAGAACTGTGAATTTCTCATAATTCACACCAACTTTATCAGCTATTGGATCTTTGTATTTATTTGTATGCATTCTTTGAGTACAGAGCTGAATAATAATGCATTATTACATTACTCTTCACTTATACATCCAGTGGCATAACTAAAGAGGAAGCAGACCCTGTGGCTGGAGGGGGGTCCAGGAGGTGTAGAAGGCCCCATGAGGCCCTAGTTCATGAGAAATTTCAACATATATTGGTAAAACAGGACAACATCTGGATATGTTGGGGGCCCAAATTAATTTGCTGTGGGGCCCAGTAACTTCTAGTTATGTTACTGTACATCACTTGTGATGAATGCATTTGTGAATGATTTGCTTGTGTAACATTCATCATATTTCTCTCCACCTACATTGCTGTACCCTTAGGGCAATATAATTATAGACCCCGGAACTTGGACAAGCCTCAGGAATTAATTACTCTCAATACTCTCAATAAAAGGATTTGAAATGGGCAAAAATGAAGATGTTTTCAGATACAGCAGGATTTCTGAACTAAACAAAAGTCAAAAATCCTGCTTTCTTTCCGATAATTATAACTATTTTATTATAAAGCTGTTATAACAATCTGTATTGCTGAACCCACAATTATTGAGGATCAGTGTGCCCTTGTCCTATCTTCTTACAGTTTGTACTGTGTGTTTTTGAGCTTGAGGGCTAGGCGGAGGATTTGTTTTTTTCCAAAGCCACAATCTGCTGAGGTAGGAGCAATCATTAGAGATTAACTCAAGAAGGCTCCATGATTCATGGCTCCAATATGGTAAGGTTTAGAGGAGTTCATCTTATCAGTGTCTTTAAAATTGACTCTGAGATGCATTAGCAAGGTTTAGATTCCTATTAGGAGTTATAATGGCTTACCCACCCCTTTCTCTAAGGCACCTCTAAAAATGCATGTAGCTAAGGTGCATAAATAGCACAGAGCTGACCTATCCAGCTTTGCTACATCCACTATAAGTTAGCCATTTAAAATTAATGGTGCAGGGCATGCAGCTGGATCCAGAAACTTCAGTTTGCACTAATAATTTGATCAACTGTGGGTTGGTTGTAACAATTTTGGATCCAACCAAATACTCCACAAAAGATTCTGCTTATTATTAAACAGATACAAACATTTATTTGAATATTAGAATTGAGAAAAATGTAAAATAAAAACATAGATGTTTTCTGTGATAATTAATTCCAAGGGCTCAAATCGTGTCCCACAAATTTGCTTCTGAATGATGCACAAGATTGTGGTTGTCAAAGGAGATATGTCTACTGCAAACTGGTCCCTTTCATGATTACAACAATGCTGCATACTGTTCCTGCCTAAGAGAAGTACAGGTCTATCAATTTTACATATATACTTTGCACACTCATTTCATAACTGAGGAAGTAAAGGTGAATTTTGGTTTGTACTAGTAATTAATTCTATAATTTGGACAATTTTCTGTGCCTATCTGCAGAAAAGGAGTGTTCTGTGGCGATAAAGCTACCAGTAACAAGAAAGATGTCAGACTGAACCTTGAGAAAGAAAAATTTGCTTCAGATTATATTAGTAGCCAAGAATGAATGTCCGTGCAATGTGGAACAATAAGATGCTGAAACTTAAATGTGCATTGTTGGTAAAGTAGAAGCATTTCTAAAAATGACAATTTGCCAAGCAGCCAATGACTTTGAGCTTTTCTGTAACATCTGCAGTAGTATATCTGAGAGCTTTTAACTCATTTCTGATGTAGTCTCAAATTGATCTGCTTTGGTAGAAATCCTTTAAATTCTTTAAATCAGAAAGGATTTGCCGGAAAGTAAAAATCACTGAAAAACAATTTAAACTGCTGGCAACACTTTAGGATAACACCACTTCTCTTAAGTGCTTTAAAATATATACAAATTTGAAAAGGTCTTGTCTTCATTTTCTATGGTAAAAACATGTTTTACTTATCATGCAAAAAATTTAATTATTTGATCTTGTTTTGCAGTGGTGGCCAGCTTTCGAGCAACCGTTCCACATGGCTTGACGTTAGAGATTGGTGACACTGTTCAAATCCTTGAAAAATGTGAAGGTATAATTTTTTTCCTTATGTACTTATTATTATTACTTTTTATTTCCATGTCACATATGCAGTGGGGATTTAGATCATTGATCATTTCAACATTTTATATTTATGCCACAGATGAAAAATAACTTCAAATACAGCTTTATAAATATTCATAGTTACACTCTGGGGTATCTCGGCCACCATGACTAAAAGACTGTCCCTTACATTGGAAGTAATGAAAACTATTTCATTTATTTATAAGATATATAAAAATAACAATAAAATTATATAGGGTTTTTTTTTTTTGCTTAGAAAAAAACTTAACAATGATCATTTTCCCGGAATCTCAGAAGAATAGTTCCCTTTCTACTTGAAACCACCATGACCTGTTGACAAAAAATCAACATAAAAGAACCCTGACTAAATTCAAGAGTTCTAATCTATACCTAAACATATGGGAAAGAGGAGAGCAGCAAAACTGAAACAAGACTTTTATGTTGTTTCTATATAGAGATTTCCATTTATCTGCAGTGATTTCTTTGTTACAATTTCAGTGCTACGCAATATGTTGGCGCTATATAAATACATGTTAATAATAACTTGTGTCTTTTAATTGCTCTGTTCTTAGATGGTATAGAAAAAAGTTGTAAGATTTGCTCTCTTAATGAAGAACGTCTCTTATTAGTGTTATATGTATATATATATATATATATATATATATATATATATATATACGACAAAAAAGCTGAAGCACACCAGGATTTTCTTCAAGAAATGTAAAACTGTTTATTCCATCAACGTTTCGGCTCTCCTGAAAATGCCTCGCCAGGCTTTTTCAGGCGACTGTTGAAAAGCGCATCGCCTCGTGTGGTTAGCACAGGCGTTTTTACATAGGCGCCCATACAAAACTGTCGCCTGCGCCGGTCGCGGCGACTGGCGCGGCGCTTTGTCGCCGCGACCGCAAACGCAGGGCTATCTCCCCGTGTGGACTAGCCCTAAGTAAGACTTTTGCAGGGGCAATAGTAAATTGCTTTAAATGGGTTGTTCATCTTTCAATCACTCAGTTCAATGGTTTTCAGTTGTTCTCAGATTGCACACCAGAAATGGAGACTTTTTTTTAAATTGTTTTCAATGTTTTGTTTTAGGCCATTTTCCAAAATTGAAGTTTAAAGTTCAATGTTTCTGTCTCTGGTCTTTCATTCTCAGTAATCCAGGTGTGGATTCTGAACAATTGTTACATTTAGTTGATACGTTTCTCAGTAGCATTAGTGGAATTGTTACATTCTGGGAACGGTCTATTTAAAACAACTGAAATGGAAAAAGTGTGGGATGGTGAAGATCCTGTTTAAGAGTGAATTTTCATATTTCTAAACCAGAAATTCATAGTGTAGATATATTATTATTATTATTATTAACATGTATGTATATAGCGCCAACATTTTGTGTAGCACTGTAACGTAAATGTGATTATACAACTAAATCACATGAATTATACATAGAACATATGGAGTTACATACATTACAATCAATACCGGTACAAAATGTGAGGAAGGCCCTATGCAGAAAGAGATAACACTCTAAAGGGAAGGGAGTAATACACAAGGTGTGGGAGTGGGCAAGATTGAATTAAGTGGGTGAGAAATGTGGTACTGTATGTGGTGTTGCATTTGGTAGTTAAGTAGAGTGAGGGTAGGGGTCTCGAAAGAAGTGCGTTTTAAGAGATTTCATGAAAGCAGAAAGGTTGGCAGAAAGTCAGACAGACAGAGGAGGGGTGCAGCCCTTGCAAAGTCTTGAATGCGAGCATGTGAGGAGGTAATGAGAGAAGAGTTGAGTAGCAGGTTAGTAGAGGAGTGTAGTAAGCGGTTGGGTGAGTATATAGAGATGAGTTCTGAGATGTAGAGAGGGGCAGAGTTATGAAGTGCTTTGAATGTCAGGGTCATTTGAATTTAATTCTGAGAGGTAGTGAAAGCCAGTGCAGGGATTGACAGAATGGCGTGGCAGAGGAGGAGCGGTTGCTGAGGTGTATGAGCCTCGCAGCAGTGTTCATTATGGACTGGAGAGGTAACCGTCTCTGGAGGGGAAGGCCAATTAAAAGAGAGTTACAGTAGTCTAGACGTGATATGAAGAGAGAGTGGATAAGAATTTTGGCAGCATCTTGGGTGTTAAATGATCGTATTTTGGATATGTTTCTTAGGTGACATGATTTAATAAGTGACTGGATATGAGGAGTGAATGACGGCAGAATCTAGGATAACCCCAAGGCACCGGGCCTGGGTGATAATGTAATTGTTAGCTATGATGGATACTTCCGGGATGTTACTGGTGTTAGTTGGAGGAAAGAGAACCATTTTAGTTTTAGAGAGGTTTAATTTAAGGTAGTGTTGCGACATCCAGGTAGAGAAAGCAGACAGGCAGGAGGAGACACGAGTTAAGGAGTTCTGAGATCAGGAGATGAGAGATCTGAGTATCATCAGCATAGAGTTGGTAGTGGAAACCATACGAGTTGATTAATTTGCAGAGGGAGGAAGTATAGAGGGAGAATAATAAGGGTCCCAGGACAGAGCCTTGAGGAACCCCAACAGAACGAGGCAGGGGAGAAGATGCTACTCCATCGTAGGAGACAATGAAGGAATGATTGGTGATGTAAGAAGAGAACCAGGACAGGGCTGTGTCACAAAGGCCAAGCGAATGGAGGGACTGGAGGTGGAGAGGGTGATCTACAGTGTCAAATGTGGCTGAGAGATCAAGCAGTATTAGTAGTGAGAAATGATTGTTGGCTTTAGCGGTTAAAAGGTCATTAGTTAGTCGAGTCAGGGCAGTTTCAGTGGAGTGTTGTGGCTTAAAACCAGATTGTAGGAGGTCCGGCAGGTTATTGTCAGAGAGGAATGAGATTAGTCGGTTGTAGACTAGGCACTCAAGTAGTTTAGAGATGAAAGGTAGCAGAGAGATAGGCCGGAGGTTGTCAAGATTGGAGGGCTCAAGAGAGGGTTTTTTCCGAATGGGGGTGACAAGAGCATGTTTTACCAAACTCGAATATATATTTAAGTAAATATTGCCCTTTTACATCTCTTGCCTTGAACCACCATTTCATGCTGGTCTCTGTGCTGCCTAAGAAATCACCTGACCAGAAATACTGCAGCTCTAACTGTAACAGGAAGAAGTGTGGAAGCAAAAGACGTAACTCTGTCTGTTAATCGTCTCTTGTGACCTAACATGTATAGTTTGTTTGTGTGCACCGTGAATCCTAGGATCCCAGGGGGTGGCCCTTATTTTTTAAAATAGCAATTTTATATTTATGATTACCCAATGCCACATACTACTAAGACAAGTATATTATTATAAATATGGTTTATTTACATAAAGCAGGATTTTACATATGAGCTGTTTTATGCAATATACTGTATTTTATAGAGAACTACATTGTTCGGGGGGTATAGTTGCTGTAAACCATAGCAACCAATCAGCAGGAAGAATTTACTGGTCATTGGTTTAAAAGCAAACATCTTATTGTTTGCTATGGGTTATTGCTACTGGGCAGACTTAAGGCCTTTTGTAACATTTGGGGATAGCTGTGCAAAGACATTTTTTTATAATTACAGAAAGAGCATGTGTATAATTTACATTTTTTTTTAATTTTTTTTTACAGGCTGGTATAGAGGATTTGCAGTAAAGAACCTAAATATCAAGGTACTGAGTTTTTCTTACATGTATTTGTATTTTTTAAAGGAAAAATAAATTAATGCAGCTTCAATTTAATCTTATTGAACTCCTCCACCCCATAGGATGTATATACTGTAGCAGAAGTAAAAAAAAAGAAAAACATTGACAACACACACATACACTAGGGGGGCTATTAATCATGATGTGTAAAAAGTGGAGGGAAAAATTGCTATGAGCAACATCTCAAACATATATCACTCCACTTTTTACACAGCATAATAAATAGGTCTAAATGGAATTGAAAGAATCTTAGATAGTCTGTGGGGCCATTTAAAGGATTCCCACCTAAGCAATTTGTTTCTGAAGCATGAATAAGTTGTTTCTAGATACTGTAGATGCTGTACAACTGATTTTTCTAAAACTGTATGGGGTATGTTGGGGATTGTAATCATACAATATCTAGAACCCTGAATTTGGTTTAGCCCTTGATATGTAAAAAGGGTAAAAAATATTGTATTGGTTTCTATGCCACTTTCCACAGCCATGTAAAACAAAAACACCACTATATCAGAATTTCACCACCATGGGAAACAGCTCAGCAAACTTATACTTTAAAAGTAAATAATAGAAGAAATACAATTTTAAAGTTTAGCACCCATTTAAACATGTATTTGCTTGAAAATATATTTGTGGCACTTTGGGATGGATCAGCCATACAGTAAATGCTTCAACAAATATTTTAGGCACACCATAATATTTATTTAATACCATATAGACTTGGTGTTGATAGTGATTTCTATTTGTACTTCATGCCTATCTGAGTTTCTTTACTGAATTAGTGGCTGGCACTTTAACAGGAAACCTGTCCCATGTTTATATTACCCTTTGTTTAAAGAAGTGCTTCCTTATGTTAACTTTTATTTTAGGCTCTCCAACCTCATGTAGCATCTGCTAGATTTAGCCATTTTCTTTTCGTGGAAACTGTTTACCCTTATAAAACTTTATTCATTTCCTTGATGGAATAAGGGGCATATTTATCAAAATGTGAGATTAGAGCTCACCACAGAAAAACTCACGCACTTTCTATTCATTCCTATGGGATTTTTGGAATCGCATCTGTCAATGGAGTTCACCGTTTGATAAAAATGCTTTTAAAAAAACCATAGGAATGAATAGAAAGTGAGTGAGTTATATTGCAACGAGTTCTAAATTCACACTTTCATAAATCTGTCCCTAAATGTGTCATTATATTGAGAGGATGGTGGTTAAGCTAAAATGTTGGTCCTTGCAAAAAATTGTAATTTTTTTTAAAGTTTATAAGTCGTCTCAGTTAAATTACCTATCTAGCTACTCAAATTACCTATTCTAAACTCAATGGTAAGAACTTTATTATAGTTTAAGCACTTACCTTTTAAGTCCCATGATCCTCTGCACTGTCCCAAACCAGTTGCATATGCAGAAATCTCTCCACTTCAGGAAGATTGTGGAGTAGTGCTTAGTGCAATGATACCCCAAGCTGTTGCACATTTTTAATGAAGAAAAGCACCATTGAGGGGTCTAAGATTAGTAGTTATTTCACTCGAAGTGCGAACAACACCCCACACAGAATAACATGTTACTTTAATTCTTCATTATTTACATTGCTTGAAATCCAACTCAAAATGCTAACAGGGTGTTGAAAAGGTTTTGACTGGTTGTGTATAAATATAACCAAATGCACCTTGATTTCCTGTGGGCAAATCATATTAGGTATATTTCTTCTTCTGTTCATATAACTAAACCTAAAGGGCAGAGAAAACAGCTTTGTTCTGGTCTAATGCAATGCATTGCACAGTACAGGTATGGGGCCTATTATCCAGAATTCTCGGAACCTGGGGTTTTCTAGATAACGGATCTTTCCATAATTTGATCTTCATACCTTACTTCTACTAGAAAATCATGTAAACATTAAATAAACCAAATAGGCTGGTTTTGCATCCAATAAGGATTAATTATATCTTAGTTGGGATCAAGTAAAAGCGACTGTTTTATTATTACAGTGAAAAAGGGGAGACGACCTTTCCATAATTTGGAATTTTCTTGATAATGGGTTTCCAGATAACGGATTCCATACCTGTACACATCATTTTCCATGTACTACTAAGAAAGACTCCTAATTCATAACACATCTATTTATTTCTCTTCATAACTGTAAGAATGTGATTTTGGCTATTTTACCTGTATTTTTTTTTTATTATAGGGAATTTTTCCATCACGTTATGTTCACCTAAAAAATGCATATATAAAAAACAAAGGGTAAGTACTTTTTTAAAAAAAACTTGAGAATGTGTTGGAGTTTTCTTTTTAATAAATTAAATAGTTCCTTGACAGTAACTATGAAATAATTATACATTCTAAAATGTTTTTTGTAAGGGTTTTAATGTGAAAGTTTGCTTCTTGTCAGGTGTTTGTCTTTGTCTCAGAATCATTATGAATCATATTCACCCACTAATAGTCCTGTGCTTGTAGTTCTATTAATGCACCATACAGTTTTTGTGTTGTAAAGCTCAGGGAAAGTCTGAAAAGAAACCACTAATGTGGGTTTTTTCTTTCAGGCCCAGCAAATTTTGCTACAGACTGGTATTTACTACCTGTGGACATATTCATTACATTATGCATCAACTGTCTAGAACCCTCCAGCACATTCATTTTTTTCCCTTTTACTTTTTTCTCTCTCTTTTTACCATTTCTTTCATTCTTTATAACATATAATATGTTTATGAACATGTTTTATATAGTGAATAAATGACCCCCTATTTAAAATATAAGGATATTAGAAGTGACCGAGGAGCTCCATGACCATATAAAAGGGAAAGGCTGAAGGCAAGTGCTTTTGTAAAAGTCAAGGAACTCTGAGGTGACTTCTAATATCCTCATATTTGACATTATTTTTGTAATGCACAAGTTTAAGTGAGTCATGTGACAGAAATTACATCACAAATGTGACAGAATTACACCAATTATAACAGATAACATCACTAAGAACTGTGCTAGGTTGATGATCACACTATATACCGAGTTGATCTGCTCTACCAGTTAGAAATGTAATATGTATGTAATCTGCAGGGGGGAAAACAATAGGTAATTCGTTTTCAATGTTTGTTTTGATGAGTGAAAATGATCCTTCTCTAGGGTACTTTTAAGCTCTGCTAGAGAACTAGCTAACTACTTTTGAATAATTAAATGCTTAAAGAGATACTGACACCAGAAAATAACCTTTTTTATATCTATCATAACATTGTCTTTGAATGCTATTTATAATTTTGCCATAAAAGTATTTGCCTGATGATTCAATATTACCTTTATTACCCCCATGATCCTCTATGAGGGGGCTGACATATTTGTGCAGCAGTAGTCAGTTAGCATTAGAAACTCTTAACTGTCAGACTCAGGTTGGCAAACCAGTTAGGTTTATGAACTTTAAGTTATAATTACTTACAAAAGCATTACTATCACCAAATGATCAGCGTGACCTAAATGTAACTTTTAATGTAGATTAATATTTTAAAAAGAAAATATTTTAATGTCAGAATCACTTTAAATTAAATGGACTGTAAGGTATAAAACATTTACTTTGATCAATGGAACATTATTATGAATACATATTTGTAAACGTCACAATGGACATGCTCATAAATAAATGCAGTATATGAGCAGATAACATCATAAATACGGATTCCTTGGACACATTATATTCTGATGAATAAAAACTTCTTTATTTATTAATAAATATAATTTTCATGTCCGCTCCGACTCAGCTCATGAATTCATTACTACTAATGAATTACTACTAATTACTACTAACTAGTAGTAATGAATTCATGAGCTGAGTTGGAGCTGACATGCAAATTATATTTATTAATAAATAAAGACGTTTTTATTCATCCGAATATAACGTGTCCAAGGAATCCGTATTTATGATGTTGTGAAGAGTTCCATTGCCAGGGAACAGGAATTGGACTTGTGATTGTCTGGAACCAATTGGGAAAGCTCCACATGGGTGAGAGAATTGGTATGAGCAGATAAATCAGGTAAACAACTGTATGTTTTTAAACAAAATATACTGTATATGGCGTGTAAGCAGCTTAATATAATGGTTTCCTTAGCTATTACATGCATTTTCATATTTGGTCTGATTTAAGCCGTTTCCATTTGCTACAGTAAAGGTCTGTGACCTTTCTACAGAAGGCCATGCATTTACTGTAAAATCACTATTGTATTATTTTCACAGGCAGTTTGAAATGGTCATTCCTACTGAAGATGCTGTTATTACAGAGATGACCTCAACACTGAGAGATTGGGGCACAATGTGGAAGCAGCTTTATGTGGTAAGTTTCATTAAATGAAAAATCCATTCTACTACATTCTGTTTTCTCCAGTAACTTGCTGGTAGGTCATTCATTGATCATAGGATTGAGATACTGTACTGCTTGGCTAAAGGGACACTACCTGAAACTGCACTTTGCATGCAGCGCTTGTTCACATGAATGACCCATGTCAATTATATATATTACTTGTGCCTTATGTGTTAGCAGGGATAAATGGATAGTGGGCCTAAATCCATGTAGAGGCTGCAATCTTTACTTTTGTCCTAGATAATTATTTTAATGGTTCAGTAATATAATTAAATCAGTAAAAAAACTCTGAGGGGAAAGCAAACAGGGTGACATGAAATTGATACAAAGCCCCAGAATCACAGGGCAGATTAAATAATTTAACACATGCATTTCCCTTTAAAATGAATGCACCACTAAGATTGCAAAATGAATGACACAAGGAAATTAAATGTATGGCACAAGGCAATTAAGTGTATGGCACTTATTCTCATGACCGGATTTCTAGCAAGGCCACCGGTTTAGGAGCTGTCTGCATGTGATTCTATGGCAGTAGGGGAGGTGGAGGCTGCCAACCACTGGAGACCCTCAATAGAAACTCCACTGTGCAAAGTATTGCATCAGTATTCACTAAGTGGGGCTAAATGTTGAGCTGCAAAAGGGTTCTGAAACTAAAGTCTGAAACCCATCAGCCTAATGTGTGGTGTTAAGGAAATTTACAATGAAGGGCATTTAAAAATCTTTTTGGGTTTTTAAGAAGTAAATATTATATGTTTTAATTGTATATCTTCTGTAAAATGTTATTTTTCTGAACTACATCGGATGTAGAGAATGACAGAAATGAGGCTACTTAAAATGCAACCCATAAAGTTTTATATGTAAAGAAGCCCAAATAGTATAAGAGTGATTTATGATCACCCATGGGAATGAGGATGCTCTAAACTAAGTACAGTGGGTAATGCATATTGGTTTAATTCACTAAGGTACTTGCATCCAAGCATGTTCAGGCACATGGTTACCAATGCATCCATCCTTCTTTTCATGAATGGTACACAACAGTGCCTATTGATGCTGGGGAAACCTAAAGCAGCCACCATCTTGGACCTGATGGTAGCTCAAGTATTCCCCCAGCAAGTGTAAATATTAAGGTATAATTTGCAAACATTCTGTACAGTGCTGTGCAAATTATTTAGGAGCATACATTACAACACATTCAGAAATGATGGGACAATGCGTAACCAAGAAATCAGGTCAGAAGAATGTCTCTGTTAGAGTTTACAATCTAGGGGGATTATTTACCAAAACCCTATTTTCTTCTCATTATTTTATTTAATCAACTTCGACCAAACTCCCAGCCACAATTTTACCTTAATTATCAATAAAATAATTATAAAAAATTCGGTGCAAGAAAAGACTCGATAAAATTTCAAAAAAATTTAGAAACTGACAATTATTCAGATTTGACCCCGAAAACTCCGATTTTTTCGGATTATCCCCGAAAACCCACACATTTTTGGGATTATTGTACGAAACCCAGAACTGATCATGATATTTTCCATTTGTAAAAGGGACTTCTGCCATTGACTTCTACATGATCTAGGCAGGTTTGAGATGGCGTATTTTTGGATTCGGACGTTTAGCAGCCTCGGTATAATACATTTAGAAAAAATTTTCTCACAAAAAAAATAATGTTTTCCCCTTTAAAACTCAGTTGAAAAATTCGGATTTTAGTAAATAAACTAGGTGTTACTCACCGATATATGCTTCTTTATGGTAGAAAAATGAAGGTGATCTATTTCATCGTCTGGGGCACATTATGAATGAGATATTAGATCTGCGCAGACAAGTACTTTTGGGACATCTGACTCATGATCGAATGAAGGACGTGAAGCGCCACATCACAGCTCGTCTGGACTGGGGAAATGAGTGAGTAATAGATATTAATAGATAATGGTTTAGCTTTTATTGGCATAAAATACTTAAAGATAGAGCCAAGACCAAGAAAAATAAACATAAGATTAACTAAGGCAAATAAAATAATAAACAAGCCAAAAACAATGTTTTGTATCTTGCAGAAGCTGGTGCAGTTTTTCTCCTCTTCCTTTAAATCTTCCATCACACACAGCCGGCTCTGCACCATGTGTACTGAGACTGGCTTCATTGTGATTTACTTGTCATGTGTGCATTTTCTGGCCACAAAATGCCAGTGAAAAATATGACAGGGAGCCTATATGTATTTTAGGTGCATGTTTTTTGCCCTTTGCACCTTGCTCCTATGCAGTTGACTTCTTGGGTCCAGTATGGAGAAAAAAAGCATTGGACCCCTCTCTGTATTCTGTGCTCAGCAGCTTTGCCTACTGGAGAGGTGACAGATGGACAGCAAAGTGCTATCTTCTCCTAAATGCAGTAAAATGCCTATCTCTTAAAATGCATTCCACCATATCCCATATACATCTTTCACTGAAAAATTAAAATATCCAAGGTGTTTTACTAGCTATTCAGTGGACTCAAGGACTACAGGGCACCAGAGAACCCTGAACTTAGCGCTTGCTTTCAGCAGTCCCTGTGAGCCCTGTGCTCCACTGTTTACCTTGGACTGGCAACCTGTGGATTCTGGCAAATGCCAGAAGGGCTGTTGTAATATGCGACAGATAGCTTCTACTTATTGGGGGGGTGGTGGGCTGTTTGGGTCTCTGTGTACTTGAAATGCCAGGTCCTATTTTAAAATCAAGTTTAGATCTGTTGATGGATTCTCAATCAAGTGCTAAGTACAGAACATAGATAACATTGCATAAGAGCTGGGTTTACACATTGTTTATGGGCCTTATAGGGCCGACTGCATCCCCCCACCATCGAGTGTGCATACATATTCTACTTTGCTGGCTCTGGGACTTTGCACGCAGCTGTCAAACAACACCCCCCCCATGAGCCCCCAGTGTGTGCAGCAGTTATGGACAGGTTGCTGCCCCTAATATTTTGGGCATTTCCACAAATCTGGACCTGGGCCATTAGTAATTTTCATTTGTATCCTACCACATTCCATGTTTATTTACTGAAATATCCGTTTTATATTTATAAAATTCATAGGTTTTAGAAAATGCCTACAGGTTTGTACTGACTTTGACTTCCCGTTAGTAGTGGCAGTAATTTAAGTAACTTGTATTGCTGTGGGTTGAAACTTGTAAACACACAACTAAAACACCAATGAATATCACATAATCTACAACAGTATACAGTACTTCAGATTTGAATTTTAGAAGCTTGCTTATTTAAGATGCTCTGTCCCCAGTAGTATATATGTTGAGTGCATTAAAAGTATGGAATCTATTATCCAATATGCTTGGGAACTGGGGGTTTCTAGATGATACTTATACAGTAGCTTAGAAATATCTGAGTAAAAATGTATATGGAAGATGACCTTTCCATAATTAGGAGCTTACTGGATAACTGGTTGCTGTATAACAGGGAAAAAAAAATATATTTATATTTGTAGTTTAGTCGTTGGATTGTTGTACTTTAACCCAAGTAACATTTTAATAGTGTTAATTACTTAACATTGCATTTGCAGTATTATTAAGGCTTTGTATAAATAGCATTGAAGACCCATGAATACTGGACAGTTTTACTTATTAATGATAATTGTAAAATCCAGTTTTAGCACATCTAGATTGCAGTGTAAGCTTATAAATTTCAGTGGTCTGAAACGTGACGGGAAGTGCTCTAAATATGGATACAAATATTATTCAGTGGTCAGTCAAGTAGAAAGCACAGAGATCCATCATATTCATAATGGTGAGTCATATTAATAATAATTGGGGGATTAGTAAAAGATGTGGGAAATGAAATCAGAAAACTTATACTGAGAAATGGACAGTAAAAAGGGGCAGCTAGGAGCAAGGACATTTAGCTAGATGTAAGGAGATTATTTGAAAGAATGGGAAAGTGGCAATTAAACCTTGAAAATGTCAAATTTAAAAACATGGAATGATTGAAATATCACTGCTGTTGATTCATCAAAACAAGTTTTTTTTCTATTTAATGCTACAATGACTTTCTAGTTTTGTTAAGTGTGCTGTCACTTTGAAAGTGTAGACTAGGTTCACTGAAAAGCATATTATATGTTGATGGTGATTTTTGGAAGAAGAGTATTCTCTTATCTCAGGTACATTCTGTAGTTTCCTATTAATAGTAATTAATTTCCCTGTACAGTATTAATAACATAATACCATGTACTTGATGATAACTAGCTTTATGTAAATCTATGTTGATGAATGTTTAAATCTGTTTTGAATGTTTGAATATTTTCAGCCATTAGACAAGATCTCTGTACAAAAAGCCCTCTTCCTATAAAATCCTAGGTCCATAGTACCACAGCATCTAGAATTTTTGGCGAAATCCTACATCTCTGTTCTATTGTGTGGTGCAGAAGAATCTTCTGTAAAACTCTATTTACTAATGCTTTTCCTGAAATATACTACAGTTATACTGTATGCCCATCAGTTGGTTTATGGTACACAGGGAAATCTTTTGTCATGCTAACATTAGAAACTACTCCATAGAGATAATAACAGATGAACAGATGGAAAATGCCAGCCGTTATTTTTATATGCCAACAGTATAGATTTACTTTCCAAGATTCGTGCTGTGTGAAAGCTTGGTTTTGTACTTCTACCCCTAGGAGCAGTATGTATTATTAATATGAATGTTACAAAACTGAATACATTTAATTCTTATATCAGTTCTAATGGGACATGTCAAAATGTATGTGCCTTAATTGTGCTGCTTTTATTTTGTTTTTGATAAATTAACAGATTGTTATTCCTGCTACCATTTTTTAGGATCTTCACCCCAAGATAGTTACATGCACTTAGGGAGATTACTATAAGCTCTTTGATTAATGTGCTTCATTTTTCATCTTGGGTTTCTTTGGTGTGTGTAAATTAAAGGAGAACTAAACAACAAACACTTTCCTGATTTATGGGTCTATTTATCATACTGTGTAACAAAACTGCGACCAAATACACCACATATCACCAGGCATCCCCATGGAAAAAATGGCATCTTAATCAAGTTGTGTATTGATTTTCAGCAACTACGTACCAGTTTAAATATCTAGCATAAAAGTAAGCAGACACTCGAATTTTTCACATTGATTTTAACGGATTACATGGAATTCGTACCTGAAGTGGTAAAAATTTAATGATATCAAATGTGGTGTTCAGGCAGTGTAAAATCAAACTCACCTTAACAAATTTGCCATTTATTTTACACAGCATTTTGCACTTTTTTTCAGCATTAATCATTTTACACAGTATGATACATATTTTTTAGAAGTCTTATTTTTAAGTTGTTTTTAATTATAACCTCTTTTGTTGAACTTTTCTTCGTAATCATGTAAGTGAACATGCAAAATGTAGTCCTTGCCTGATTGGACAGACACTAATGCACTAAAACAACAATATCAGTATCAAAATCTTTTAAACTGAGAGCAGAAATTTGATGGTTAACAAACCTTGGAAATAATGCTTTAATGCTAATTCACAAAGCATCATAGGATTTGTAGTTCACACAGAGATAGACTATAATGTTTCAGTTTCCACAGTCTGTATCACATTGAGGAGGTTCCATCTGAATTCATACCAATTTTGACAGCTCAGCCTGCAGTCCTGGGTTTCTTAAAGAAGAAGGAAAGCTACTGAGGCAGATTATTGCCAATAGATTAGCCACAATAGGGCAAGATAGAACACTATATTTATTTTGTAGAATGTTTTGCCATGCCTGAGTAATCAGCTCTAGACACTGTCTCTGTTTGTTTAGGATAGCAGCAGCTATATTAGCTTGGTGTGACATCACTTCCTGCCTAACGTCTCTCCCTGCTCACTCACAGATTTGGGCTCAATTTACAGCAGCGAGGGGAGGAGGGAGAGGAGCAAACTGAGCATGCTCAAGCCCTGCCCCGCCCCAGTTAAAAAGAAGGAAGTCTGATACATAAGCCCATGTGTACTCAATAGAAGGAAAGAAATGTGGTATTTCTTTTGACAGAGGACTCATTTGGCAGAGTAGCATTACTTTGAGGTTTACTTGTACATTTCTATAGGCATTTACTTATTAATTTTAACCTTTTCCTCTCCTTTAAGGTGATCATAAAATGTCTGCAGGCACAGAGCAGCAAAAATTTTTGGCCATGCCCATCTTGGAAAGTTTGAACACATTTCTGGGGGTTTTATGGTCAGGATTTATGTGTAATAACAGTTTCGCTAATGAAGGCAAATTGCCCTTTAAGTTGTGAGCCACCGTTTCTCCAAGAGACCTGTTTATCTTAAATAGTTACAAAACTAAGTGGACAATCTAAGTGGACCTGCCAAAAACTTGTTTGGGACATTTCAGTAACAATCCGGGACTGCGGGTTGAGCTGCCAAAATCGGGACTGTCCCATGAAAAACAGGATAGTTGGGAGGTATGAGGTTGTTTCTGTCAAAAGGGAAATACTATGTAATATAGCCAAGAGTATACTTGCATTTTCCACTGAAGGATATGGTATTTCTATAAATTTTTTGTTGAATAAGTCAACCTCATAAATGAGGATTCCCATTAAAAAGTAGGTGTGGCCTAGTGCTGTGGGACAGTAAATATTTATTCTCCTTATTTGCCATGTTTTTGTTTTTTATATTCTATTAAATATTTTATTTCTGCTGCAATATTAACTAACAAAAGTGAAAAAAAGAAAAAAAAACGAAAAGCAAAAAAACAAGTGGCATATTTGCTAAATATCGAACAGGAGAATGCATCGTTATTACCAGTTTTACTAAATGTTTAGCAGATTTACACATGTACTGCTTTGATCAATGTTTGAGTGCATTAGAATGTGTTCATCTGCTTTGAGTCAAAAATCATTCTGCACTATAGCGTGTTAGAGCACAGCACCACAGAATTTTTAAGCCATGCCTCCCAACATTTGAAAAATGAAGAGGGACAAAGATCTGACATGGGTAGTGCAGTGACATTTTTTTGACCACACCCCTAATTACCATGTCCATTTAAAAAAATCTGGCAGGTTATGAATGTTTTTAACACATTTTTGGGAGTCTTAGGGCCATGTTTTATGTGTTATAACAGTTTTTTTGGCTTATCTTAAAGTGATACTGATACTAAAAAAATTATTTTAAAAATATGAATCTACATTAAAAACTACCTATAGGTCACGTTGATCGTTTTTCGTTGATAGTTCTGCTTATGTAAGTAATTGTTACTTGAACTTCCTAAACCTGATTGTTTTGCCTACCTGACTGTCTCTTCTTAACCTGTCAATTAGAGTTTCTAATGCTAACAGACCCTTGCTGTATGGTAGCCCCCTCATAGAAGAACATGGGGTAGGAAAGTTAATGTAAAACATCAGGCAAATACTTTTATGGAAAAATTACAAATACAATAGCATTCAAAGACAATGTTATGCTAGATATGAAAAAGGTTATTTTCTGGTATCAGTACCTCTTTAAATAGTTAGACGTGTATCTAAGTGCAGGTGTTCTGCCAAAAAGTCTCTTATTTAATTAAGTTTCAGAAACATTGTATCTTTTTCCGGTGTCACTCGGGACTTATTAATAAAAGTCGGGCACTTCAAGCTGAGCTGTCAAAATCTGGACTGCCCCACAGAAAATGGGACAGTTGGAAGATATGCTAAGCTCTGAAAAAATAAAACTGCTGTTGTCATTATTACTGTTTACTGATCAATCAGCCTCCATGTTTCTGGTATGATAGGTGAATTATGTGCATAAAGAGCACATGTGGCTAAAAACATCAGTAAGTATTTGGTTAAACCAGTGCAAGATCTAAGCCATTAGTGATTGCTGTAGTAGTACTATACATGACTGACATGTTTACCAAGGGAAATTCTATTTTATATGCATGCATATCAATAAAGTTTAAATTTGTGTACCTGTCCTCTTTCGCACCACCGATAAGGTCTCAGATTTACAAGTAAATAATCAAATAAACGGAGGCCTACCAGTTACAGTGGAACTACAGTGATGAAAGTGGAGTGTTACACAGCACCCTTACTATTTTTCTGCAACTCTTGTGACTTAATATCTGTTTTGCTTTCGCAGACAATTAGGACTAGATTTGGTTCCAAGGAAGGAGTTTGCAATGGTCGATCCAGAGGAAATCAGCATAACAGAACTATACAGATTGGTACGTTCTCAGCAGATTTTGGCTTGCTTACTTTTTTTTGTCCTATGTATTTCAGAAGAGATGTTTCCATAGCAACTTTTCAATTAAAGAGGTTTAGAACATTCCACTTAGTCTCCTCTTCCTAATAGTTTATTCATTTAGTGTTTCCATCCAGGATCACAAGTACATACCAATTAATTGTTGCTCTTTTCATTGACCCAAAAGCTTTAAGTTAAAATATGCATGTGTTATGTGAATACTTCAAGTAATAAAATTGGTAAGACTACTTTGAAGAATTAACATGAGCAATGCTTTTTAATCTGTTGCAGTTATTCTATATAGAATTTTTTCCTACTGTAGAAAAAAGACATTGGGATGCAAATGGTACACATGAGCAATTAACCCCTGTATTTTTAGCAAGAATTTTCCAAATTTATCAAAAAAAGCCACAGTATCCCCAGTGCAAAGCAATTTGAGATATTCCCTTATATTTTATTGCCAGTTTTTTCTTAACAAAGACATATAAATATCCTGTTGTCCTGCATGAAAACTGGGTAGAATGTGATATATGTTATTACTGAATAAAAGTTAGACTAAAGGATATTTACTAAGAAAGTGGGGGAATGTAATGTGTGTAGTTAGTGCAAAAAAGGTTTGCAACAACCATTGCAAATGTTAGCGACCATGTTTGTGTCCTTTTCGATTGATACAGACCACAATGACTGCCTTGCAACGTTTGCAACCAAACTGCTTTTGCAAACATTCGCAGTGTATGTAATTAAAATTCGCAATCACAAAGAGTATTTTCAGGAAACATATTTGGTGAAACTTTAGAGCAGTTTTTAACACTAACTTTTTCTTATCGAGGTAATATTCGCCAGCGAAAGATTTTACATTGTTAGCAGCGGTAAACATTCATAAACACACCATTTTAAATAACACCTGCGATTTTTAATTCCATTCCCCCTTAAGAGCGAAATGTGGCATAGCCAGGCACAAAGATTCGGTCTACCACTTGGGTGGCAAAATCAGACAAAGAATCAAATACCATCTGCCTGTGCCATAAAAGTTGATATTGTTGCCATGTTATCCTGAGGTGCTTCTTATACTGTATATACATATTTAATAAGAGCTCTGTGAATGTAAATGTAAGGATTATTCAGCAAGCATTATGTTATGTTTTGACTAGATGGAACATAGACATCGGAAAAAAGACACTCCAGTACCAGCAAGCAGTCATCACCTCTTTGTACAGATGAAGAGTTTAATGTGTTCTAACTTGGGAGAAGAGCTCGAAGTAATTTTCTCATTGTATGACAGCAAAGAAAGCAGGCCAATCAGGTAACCTATATGTTAAAAGATAGAGGGGTTCACTCAAGGTAACTAAATTATCATTGCCCAAAGTGAAAGTGTTACATCACTAAGGAGAGCAATATTGAACCCCTTAGGGCCCAAGAACGAAGCATTTGGGACAATAATATGTTCAGGATCCACTATGCACCTTGAGCTGAATTTAAAATCCGCTAAACCCTTTGTTTATCACCTGCTGTAGGCAGGTGGCAAGAACAAGGCGCTTTACCAACTTTCTACTAATGCTGTTCACTAGTTTTTGCAATGGTCACACAAACTAGGAGGTATAACAGATGGTATGTAAATCATTCACATCTCTACATCCCTACAACTCATTTCTCTTATTTTTGCAAAAGTTATATTAAGAGCTTTCTCATGTTTTCTGCCCTGATTTACTATAAACAAGAATGTCTGTTGATATCCCCTATTGTGTTTCTATTTATAACTCTTCTTACATGAATTCTGAACTATTTGAGGAATACGGAAAACTACCAGAGACTGACTTTAGAATTCCCACATTAATATTTCTTGACATTTGTGTTTTAGTTGAGCCTTTTAATTAAGTTTGGACAGCACTAGATGTGAACATTTTTCATAATACATTTAAAAGGATAAATATCAAAGCTTTGATCTTTTGACACTTAGAAGTGAAAGATTACCCAGCACAGAGAGTCAAAAAGCTCACAAATATGTTATCTTTCCTATTAAGTTTGAGACAATAGTTGCTTGCAGATTGTAAGCATTTTTTATTTACAAATGCTTTCCAAATTGATGTTTTTAATCATAGGATGCATTTCACATGATACTATTCAGTTCTACATTGTAGGTGGTATATCTTTCATCAGTATGTTATGATGTGCAGAAATGGAAGCTTACCACTTTAAACAAATAGTTTTACTGATATGACTTCCAAGATTGGAAAATGATTTCTGACTCAAAACTAATGCATGTGGCCTTGGTGATGTTAAACATATCTGTACACTTTACAGTGCACACCAAGAAATGTGAAGGCATGCTGCCCATACTTTTATATATTGACCAATATACTGATCCATTAGGTAGCATTTAAATAAGCAGCTTAATCAACATTCTCAGCAGTAAACAGGATATATACTGTATATTCTGTTTCAGTTCCTTCTTACCTTTGCCTAATACTTTTTTCATTACTTCTATCCTTGGATATTCAATAGTAAGGATTATAATGCTTTGCAGGAATTTTGATCTGCTAAGTTGAAGTCTACTTGGGTCAGTTTTACTATAACAACATATAAGTACAGAGGAGTGGTGAGAACCAATTTTGTTAATATATATGACCTCTGGTTTTCTGTTAAGTAAAGGCAATAATAGTATTACAAAATAAACATCTGTTTACAAGCAGAAATTATTTTTTTTTAATTGTGTTATTCTTTGTAACCGTATTCATTGTGCCACAGAATGCATAAATAAAGGTAAATATTGCATAGATATTATAACATTAAGAGACTGTAATGTCAGACAAAGACAATCCATATATGTGTTCAGTAATGGAATGGTACAATTGTATTGGTTGATCCTGGCAGCAGTAGTTTGCTTCAAATGCAGTATTTGTCTTACTTGTCTGATGATAAATTTTCACAGTCTACATTTCACATTAATATATAGGTGTACCAAAGAAGTTTAAAATAGAAACATCTCAAGTTTTTAATTGAAGAGGAAAACTATTTAAAAGCCAGTTCTCTGCTACCTACCGATTTAAAAATACACATAAAAGGAAATTAGGACTGACTGCTGTTTTAATTGGGTCTTAGTTCTGTTCCTCTTTGCTTACTGGTGCTGTCAGTGTGTGGAGGAAGAATTATTATATTTTAAACTGTTCTTTCAGTGAAGAAAAAAATATATACCGCTGTGAAGCTGTGATCAGTGCTTCTAATCAGTGACTTCAATTATACTTCTCCACTTAAACATGAATTCACACAATAAAAAAATGAACATTACAGATCATGTTTAGTGATGGGCGAATTTATTCGCCAGGTGCGAATTCGTGGCGAATTTGCGCGATTCGCCCCCAGCGAATAAATTCGCGAAACGGCGAAAATTTTTCGGCGAAACGGCGCAAATTCGCCCATCACTAATCATGTTCCTCTGTTTCCAGAAGTGCAACCATCAAGGTTTTAAATGACAGGAAAGTAACTGAACATAGATATGTTCAGACACATTCAGAGATGGCAAGGGGCATTTGGAGTTTGCCACTTTTACTAAGCAAATAGGTTGTTTACCATCTGAGCTTAGTGAAGTCAGTTAAGACCCTAAACACCATTTATGTTTGACCCCTTGCTGATAGCTGTTTGCTATATCCACTACTACCCTGCACTGATTGAGAGCTAGCTCAGGGCCCTTTCCATGCAGTACAATGTGTGCTACTTATAACACTCCTTATACTGATATATAGCAGAAGGAGGAAGATTACTAAGAAATACTGAGATAATATTACAATACTATGATGATTACTAATAAGAGATTGTTTTCATCTAATGGCTGGCTGTCCAAATGACATGCTAAGCTGGTGCCCCTCTTCCTTACAAATATGAACCCTTTAGTGCATTGCTGTCCTTGCTAGGATGAAATGGCAGTGAATATACTGATCATGTATTCTAGTTGCGATATTGGCTTTAGAAGTGTTGTCTTTGCTGCTTGTAACACCCCAGGGCATATACTGAAGGTTAGAGCTGCAACTAGGGTTAGGCAGAAGAGGCACGTGCCTAGGAAGCAAAGCTGAGGGGGGGGGACTACTCCTCGCACTACTGCTGCTTATAGTCACAGAGACTTTGTGCGTCTGTTCGTTCACACGGTCATGCATGTCACAACCTATAAGCTCTTGCGTGCGCACAGTCAGAGGGTGGAAAGCAACATGACCAACCAGGTGGCCTAGAGCATCTGGCCAGTCTGACTCGGCACTGCTGAAGGCAATAATAGAAACAAGGGGAGGGGAGTGGCTTCTGTTTCCTTAACAATTTGAGAAAACATGTGGCTTAAAAACGTGATCACAAATATACTCAAGAATATTCTGTGATTCTGATTGGTGTGTGACATGCTCGAATATTGTATCTCTGTTTTTTGATAAATAAGCTAGTATTCAAGAGAAAAACTTTGCACAAGATTTGGGGTTTTTTTGTGCTTGCATTTTTTTGTCAACTTAGACAATTAGCAAATAGGCCTCTAGGAGTCTTTGAGTTACTGAGCATGGGTCAGTGCATTTACAGCAAATATAATAATTTAGCTTTGTATTCTTTTCTTTAATATACTCTACCTACTATACACTAAAAAAGAGAGTAAAATACTTACAATAATATACTCTTTGGTCCCTTCCATTCAGTATGAAAAGCAATACACAGTTCTAAAACGAATTCCCCCAACAGGTTCAAACAGCTGAATTAGCATATATCAAATTGAACTAACAAATAAAGTCTTGATAGAGTAATGTTTGTAACAAAAGGTTTGTTGAGTTATCTAATGGCACATTTATTAGAGAAGGGCCCTCTCACATAACGCAGAGAGTGACTGATATTGGTTCATGCAGAGGATCTATACCACCACAGAACAACTGAGCAGTAGCAAGTGTCTTTTAAAATATTGCAGTCATAATTGTTGGGAATTTTGTGTTTTATATATTCAATTTTGTTTGGACTCCATAATGTTTATTTCAGTGCTGTAACCTACAAATATTTATTGTGCCACTCTATAGCAATCTATTCTAATACAATTACTGGAATGCTCACCTGAACCCTGTGTATACTTTTTATTATTGTTTACTCAATCTGTCTATGAATGGTTTCTCTCTCTAGCACTGAATCAGTAATGGTGTTGGTGAGTGATTGAGTATGCTCAAGTACATTCACTATGATAATGGAACCCTAGAAGTAACTGATCCTGAAGACAGGGGTTGTTGTTCACAACTGTACACAATTCATCAGAGCAGGCTGAACTGTTGCATTGTACTCAGAGCAAGGTGTATGTTCGGGCACTCGTACATATGTGAATAGTGTTTAAAGGACCAGTAACTTAAAAAAATTAAATTATTTTAAAGTATTAAAAAATAATGCAGTGTTGCCCTGCACTGGTAAAACTAGTGTGTTTGCTTCAGAAATACTACTATTGTTTATGTAAATAAGCTGTTGTGTAGCAATGGGAGCAGCCATTCAAAGGAGAAAAGGCTCAAGTTACACAGCAGATAGCAGATAAGCTCTGTAGAAAATAATTTTATCTGTTATCCACTATTTAACCTCTGCCATATAGCCTTTTTTCAATTTCCGCCATTGCTACTCAGCAGCTTGTTTATATGAACTACAGTGGTGTGAAAAACTATTTGCCCCCTTCCTGATTTCTTATTCTTTTGCATGTTTGTCACACTTAAATGTTTCTGCTCATCAAAAACCGTTAACTATTAGTCAAAGATAACATAATTGAACACAAAATGCAGTTTTTAAATGAAGGTTTACGTTATTAAGGGAGAAAAATAACTTAACTGTGGTTTATCACACCTGAGTTCAATTTCAAAGGTTATAAAGCCATTTCTAAAGCTTTGGGACTCCAGCGAACCACAGTGAGAGCCATTATCCACAAATGGCAAAAACATGGAACAGTGGTGAACCTTCCCAAGAGTGGCCGGCCGACCAAAATTACCCCAAGAGCACAGAGACAACTCATCCGAGAGGCCACAAAAGACCCCAGGACAACATCTAAAGAACTGCAGGCCTCACTTGCCTCAATTAAGGTCAGTGTTCACGACTCCACCATAAGAAAGAGACTGGGCAAAAACGGCCTGCATGGCAGATTTCCAAGGCGCAAACCACTTTTAAGCAAAAAGAACATTAAGGCTCGTCTCAATTTTGCTAAAAAACATCTCAATGATTGCCAAGACTTTTGGGAAAATACCTTGTTGACCGACGAGACAAAAGTTGAACTTTTTGGAAGGTGCGCGTCCCGTTACATCTGGCGTAAAAGTAACACAGCATTTCAGAAAAAGAACATCATACCAACAGTAAAATATGGTGGTGGTAGTGTGATGGTCTGGGGTTGTTTTGCTGCTTCAGGACCTGGAAGACTTGCTGTGATAGATGGAACCATGAATTCTACTGTCTACCAAAAAATCCTGAAGGAGAATGTCCGGCCATCTGTTCGTCAACTCAAGCTGAAGCGATCTTGGGTGCTGCAGCAGGACAATGACCCAAAACACACCAGCAAATCCACATCTGAATGGCTGAAGAAAAACAAAATGAAGACTTTGGAGTGGCCTAGTCAAAGTCCTGACCTGAATCCTATTGAGATGTTGTGGCATGACCTTAAAAAGGCGGTTCATGCTAGAAAACCCTCAAATAAAGCTGAATTACAACAATTCTGCAAAGATGAGTGGGCCAAAATTCCTCCAGAGCGCTGTAAAAGACTCGTTGCAAGTTATCGCAAACGCTTGATTGCAGTTGTTGCTGCTAAGGGTGGCCCAACCAGTTATTAGGTTCAGGGGGCAATTACTTTTTCACACAGGTTTGGATTTCTTTTCTCCCTAAATAATAAAAACCCTCATTTAAAAACTGCATTTTGTGTTTACTTGTGTTATCTTTGACTAATAGTTAAATGTGTTTGATGATCAGAAACATTTTGTGTGACAAACATGCAAAAGAATAAGAAATCAGGAAGGGGGCAAATAGTTTTTCACACCACTGTATAGTAGTGTTTCTGAAGCAAACACACCAGTTTTACCAGTGCAGGGCAACACTACATGATATTTTCATTACTTTAAAACACTTTCATATTTTGGTGTTACTGTCCCTTTAAGGGATTTATGATGTAGTTTTTATTTCTAAATTAGACTGTTTACACTGCAGATAATTCACTCTACCATGTAAAATGTAATTCTTGAATCAGCAAGTGTTTTTTTTTTAGTTGTAATATTGGTGTGTAGGCAGCCATCTCAGGTCTTTTTGCCTGGTCATGTGCTTTCATAAAGAGCCAGCACTTTAGGATTGAACTGCTTTCTGACAGGCTATTGTTTCTCTTATTCAATGTAACTGAATGTGTCACAGTGGGACCTGGATTTTATTATTGAGTGTTGTTCTTAGATCTACCAGGGAGCTGTTATCTTGTGTTAGGGAGCTGCTATCTGGTTACCTTCCCTTTGTTTTATTGTTAGGCTGCTGTGGTAGGGTGGGGTGGGAGGGGTGATATAACGCCAATTTGCAGTACAGCAGTAAAGAGTGACTGCAGTTTTATAAGTTACATGACTGGGGGCAGCAGGGAAACTGACAATATGTTTAGCCCCATGTCAGATTTCAAAATTAAATATAAAACAAATCTGTTTGCTCTTTTGAGAAATGGATTCCAGTGCAGAGTTCTGCTGGAGCAGCACTATTAACTGATGCGTTTAAAAAAAAAAAGAAAAATACATTTCCCCATGACATTATCCCTTTAAACATGCATTTTAGCACATTTTAGAAGTTTGTTCTTAGCAGGACTAAAATCCTTCCATTGCTTGAAATGGCAATTTTTTTTCTGATTTACTTAAAAACTCCTTCTTGAAACTTGAAATTATATTTAACTTAAAGGAGAACTATACCCCCGAACAACGTAGGTCTCTATAAAAATATATTGCATAAAATAGCTCATGTGTAAAACCCTGCTTTGTGTTAGTTAACCATTTTTATAATAATGTGCCATTGGGTAATCATAAATAGAAAATTGCCATTTTGAAAAATGAGGGCCACCCCCTGGGATTGTATGATTCACTGTGCATACAAACATACCAAACAAACTATACTTGTTAGGTCACATGAGCCACTTAACAGACAGAGTTCTGTCTTTTGCTTCCACATTTCTTCTTGTTATAGTTAATGTTGTACTATTTCTGGTCAGGTGATCTCTGAGGCAGCACATAGACCATCACAAAATGATGGTTTAAGGAAAGAGATGTAAAAGGGCAATATTTACTTAAAAAACCTAAAAAAATATATACCAGTTTGGTAAGATTTTTTAATATGCCACTTAATACGATATAAACTAATATGATCTGTAATAATAATAATAATAATATGATCATTGTGGTGGTAAAGTTTTCCTTTGATGAACTTTTTGAGGGAACCTATGTATTGCCCCTAATGTTTAAGAACTCTTCCTGGCACTGAAAATTAAATTGTCTTTGTTTTCAGGTCTTTTTTTTATCATTTTAAGCCATCACACTGCCTCTGTCATGTTTTACAGATGATGTGGTATGCTTTGGATCATGAGCTGTTCCACCCCTTCTCCATACTTTTACAGTCTGCAGTTCAACTGCATCTGAGTTGTTTCATTTTAAATTCATTGTGGTAATGTACAGAACCAAAATTATCTCTGTCCAAAGATTTATGAGCCTATCTGCAACCTCTGAAATGGTATTAGAACCTTTTAAACAAATATTTACGAATGTTGCAAGTAATAATTCAAAGAAAGGAACATTACTGTAGTTTACACCTAAGATATAGCTATATATTTTTTATACTGAACTAAAACTAAAATGAATGTTTATATTTATCCTGACAATTTTTATTAGTTTTCAACAATACAATCATTATATGGCATATAATGGTTCAAAACATTGCATACTTATTACATTAGCCAAAATAATATACACACAATTAAACAAACACAAACAGAAAACAAAAATAAATAAATAAAGGGTAAGGGTAGTGTAACCTGTATTATATCTGCATGACTCTCAGAGTAATTACCATTCATACAAAACATATAAGCTGTAAATAAACTAGATATTGACCTTAGACATCCAAAGTTTTTGGAATGTTTATATTTAGAGAGCTACAAAACATTCAAAAGTGTGGAGAATGGTTTCTTTGCATTTCAATACTTAAACATGTTTGCAGTGTATATAACTTTTACACTGTTTCTTACTATTCTATAGCCTATTTAGTCTTTACTCATTTTTCATTCTGCTTATTCTGCATTCAAATGTGGTCTTGGAGTGGACCCAAACTGGCAAATGAAACAATTTTTGTGATAATGCTGATAGGGTGTCAAGTTTGGAGCATACTGCTGAAAGCATTTATCTAAACCTTGACAGTTCCACTCTAAGATATGAAAGAACACACATTTGTGAGCTTTACAATGAAATCTGAAATGCACCGTAGACAATAAAATATGCTGATGGATAGGCTTACTTGAATATTAAACTAATATTCTTTGCTTTCAGCGAAAGGTTCTTTGTGAGACTGAATAAAAATGGATTGCCAAAATTTCCTGAGAAGTCTGAGCGATACAGTTCTCTTTTTATTGTAAGTGATATATTTATGGTATTTATGTCATATTTGTTTCAGCATAATTATTGCATTATACTGTTTAGTACCATTGACAAATGTATATAGCATATAATGTGCTTTAAAGCTAAATCAAAACTTCTCTATTGTCAACTGCAGTTAAAGAAAGTACATTATATAATGTACATAAAGAAATCACAGGCAAGGAAAGTATACCATATTTCTGCTAGGCTTATCTTTCATAATATGATACAGTTTAATATCAACTATCCTATCAACAACAAATTTGTGTTGATGCAGGTAGTGGGTTATGTCAGTGAAAGCAAATGTACCCATTGCTAAAATTGTCATAAAGCGGTATGACTCTTTCTTTTAATTTAAGAAGCAATATGTTTGTAATAAAAATATCAGACATGGAAGTACCATTGTTTAACTCAACAATTAAAACTACCCGTTACATACTCGGTGCACCTCTCCCAATGTCATTCCACAATTGGAAATATTTGCAGAAATTCATAGTAGGAAGCACTCCAAATCTTTGGTAAAAAGCCTTTATTTTCAGGGCAATCGTTTCGAGTCAGTCTCGGGTCTTTATCAAATGAAAGATTTTTGAGTGTTGCCTACTACAAATTTCCAAGGTTTAAGGACCAGTAACACTGAAAGATAGCTTGTCGCCACATATTTTATTACAAGGTGTTTATTATCAACTCTGCCACTTCCAGCATAAAATAGAGAATCCACTTATGTGTGCATTTGTGAAAGTGTTTCACTGCTTTGACCATTAGAGCTCAGTGCCAGCATTGTGGAGACTTAGGGGTCTATTAATTAAATCTCAAAATTTTGCTCTTTTTTTCAAGGGGAAAACTAGAACTTTTTCAGAATAAAACCCTTAAATTTTTGGAGATGAATTATGCTCTGAAGCTGCTAAATATCCGAATCTAAAAATTCTCCAACTAAAACCTGCAGAAATTATGTAGATGTCAATAACAGATTATTTGAGAGAATTTTAATAAATACCCCCTTTAACAATTTGATAGAAATATCTGTCCATAATATTTCCTTTTCTTGTTTAGTTTAACCTAATGCTTGTTATGGTTGTTTTCAGTGGGGTGTATATATTCATAATTTCTTCAACAGTATTGTACAGTCCTATGATAAAATGCTTTAGTAATATAAATACTAATGATAGTACAGTACCTATGCTTCTGTAAAATTATAATATTCCGTGAATTTCTATGATTAGAAATGCATACTTTTGTCGACATAAACTATATTGCATAATAATTCTCTTTTTACATTTTTTTTAGGACCTAAGCTCAAGTGACCTTCGAAAAGACATTTTCATCACTGTACACATAATCAGAATAGGTTTGGATTAAAGCATTAATATGTCATGTTTCATTATATTTTGTTCATCAATTGTAATTATAGTTTTGCTGGCTGTATGGAAATATAATTAATAAATAAACAAATGTATCTGCTTAGGGCTTGTTTTGTAGAATAGGTAATACTATAGGATAATGCCTAAAACAGATAGTTAAACACTTCTAAAATCTAAATTTGTCTGTTAGACTTTTTAATTTCCTAGTAAATATCATTCTATGTATGGCTCTGGTTAAATAAGACAGAAGCCGCTGAACTAATATTTACACATAATTTGTAGCAATCATAATGATACATCTGTAATCATTTAAGATTCATCATACTTAGAACATAGTGATGGCACAATATATTTTGCATCACTGGTCATTTGATCTGTGTAGTGCATTTGTTGGCAATGCGTGGCAGACCATGCTACTAAAAGGGATAATATATGTAGCGATAATATATGTAGCGATAATAATTCATATAATCAATAAAGATTTGCAGAACACTAGTAGCTCAGTAGTAGCATTTCCCTCTTATGTTTGCATTAAAAAACAATTCCTATCATTATTATTATTGTTATAGTTGTTATTATTCTATACAGGTCTAGATGGCTATTTTCTGCAATAGTTCTTGCATTATTATACTTGTCTCCAGTTTACTATTTATTTCTATTTTGCATGGGTAGGTCGAATGGGAGCAGGTGAAAAGAAGAACTCTTCAAACATACAGTATCGACGACCTTTTGGGTGTGCTGCTCTCAGCATTGCCGATCTTCTAACAGGAGAGTCGAAGGATGATCTTATACTAAAAGTGTATATGTAAGAAAAGTTTTCCTTTTTATTTGTACAGAATATTTTATGCCACATTTCTCAAAAAGTAATTCAGAAATATTATAAAAACAGATCATCACAGAGTTGGTTTTAGAAGGGGAAATACTACTACAAAAATTATATATTTTATCACTTCAATAATGATATATTGGTGGTAAATTGGTACAGCACAATATTCTAAGAGAATATGCCCTGTAATCTCCTTGTGGTTTTTTATTGTCCCCTTTCATCCCCTTATGTTTTTACAGGTGCAACACTGAAAGTGACTGGTATCAAATACATGAAAATATTATTAAAAAATTGAATGCTCGATATAATTTGACAGGCTCCAATACAGGTAAGTGCATTCATAAGTTGTTGGTTTTTGGGCTGAACCCATTATATTCGAAATCTAGTATTCTGTTATTTTTAATGGGAGCCCCCAAAAATGATATCTTAAAGGGGTGGTTCACCTTCAAACAACCAGCTATTTTCAGATAGATCACCAGAGATAACGACTTTTCCAATGACTTTCTATTTTCTATGTGTCACAGTTTTTTCTAATATTGAAGTGTAAAGTGTAATTTTTCACCTTCTGAAGCAGCTCTGGGAGGGAGTGTTGCCGCCCCTGTAAAATGTTCTAAATGGACACATTTAGTTGAAAGTAATTGAAAAAAGTCTTTATTTCTTGGGAACAATTTAAAAACAACTGAATTGAAAAAAGTATTTGGAAGGTGAACAACCCCTTAACATTGGAGACCCATAATTGCTAATTTATGCAAACTGGTTGTAGTTGTGTCATTATTGTGCGATAGCATGAAAGTGTTTTTTCTTAGAAGAGAAGGCAATTATAACAATCTGTGATTTTGTGTATATATATATATATATATATATATATATATATATATATATATATATATATATATATATATACTAACTAAGTGATTTATTTGAGTTATTTATTATGTGAACAACATGTTCAAGGAATTGACGATTATTCTGTTCAAACTAAAATAAACATTCCCATTCACTTTTGTAGTGAAAAAAAACAGTAACATTAAGGGGGTTATTTACTGAACTATGAATGCAAAAATCCCGAAAAATTTATAAATACTTAAAACAAAAAATATTTATAAAATATGGCGAATCGCAAATTTTTCGGAATTTATTAAACCCTGAGGATGGAAAATTCTGAATCTGAAAATCCAGCATCTCAGACCTGTCGAGCGGATTTGATCGGAGTTTGTAACAGAAAATATTGAGATAAATTCGGACTTTGATAAATAACCCCCATAATGTCAAAGGAACGTTTCAGTATTGCTTTAAAATGTGACAGGTTGGAAAATTGGCGAAATTAGTGGAGGAGTATGACAAATTCATGCTTTGAAGAATGTATTAAATAGTGACGGGTTATTTGGTCAGACAAACTTCAGTAGAGTTTATTTATGACTGCCTGTAATGAACAAAGTCTGGGGGCCAGAATTAAGACCTGCTCTGGCTATCCTTGGTATCCCTTTGGCCACCTGTTGGTAGAAGTAAAACTAAATAACCTTACAAATAATACCTGTATATCCAAGCTGTTTCCCAGTTATAGGCAAGAAACATTTCAGGACGACTTGAAGTGTGTGAGATTTTTTTTTTAATTAAAATAAGATTCTAATTAAGTAGACATGCATTATCTCTTATATAGTTACACATGCTAGGCTGCATCACACATTAAAAGCAGAAGACTGGCATAGTAGGGATAGTTAGCCTTAAAAATGTATTTTTAGTATAATGACTGAAGTATTCTGTAAAGTGAGATCTGCAAGTAGTCTTAATTTTTTTTGCTCTGCAACTCTGCATCATGAGCTCATTTAGTTAGGCTTATGTATAAAAGGTCCATAAACACTGTCTGAATTCTTGTTTTTCATAAACATAACTTTTCAACATTTGAAAGACATGATGATAACTCCAACAAGTTGTTTTCCAAGATTCCTTAGGCTACGAGCAACTGCTCCGTGCCCCTGCTCCATTCATCTGAACGGCTTCCACATAGTCACACACAGTGGAACAGAGGTCAGCACAAAGATGCCTCCTTTCACATATTTGGGCTGACCTTTGCTCCTGCTGTGCTGCGTGTGAGCCAGGGATGGAACTAGGAGTAGGTTAAAATGCCATGTGCCTGAGGTGAAAAATAGAGGGATGCTAGGCATTACCTTTTCTGCCTGTCTACCCTAAGTTCTTGTCCCCCGATGTCACTGCTCAGTATTGCTTCTCCCCTGACTTGCTTGTCACTGCTGCCCCTGTGAGCTGCCCCTTGTTTGTAGTACGGTAAAATTGATTGGGGAGGGTGGAGAAGCAGGAAGGGTCAAGAGTGAAGGTATTTAAACAGTTTCAGCCTTAGATAGGCTGTGTGTGTCAGTGCTGGCTTAGAGCTGCTTGGGTTAGTGAGTGGCTGGTCCTGCCTTGGGTGCAATTTGCCCATGGCCTGGTCCTGGTGTGAGCACATGCAGGCAAATCTAATTCAGATCATTTGCAATGGAACATGGTGGGGATCCGCTGAAAGCAGCAGAGCCTACCATGTGCCAATGGCCTTATGCTAAAAATGTAATGCAACCCCCTCCCTCGATTTGTTCCATTGAAAAGTGAGGACTTCTTGGACTTAGGGTGACATTTACCAAAATTTTTATTTTTCTGGTCGAGGTTTTAAAGGGGAAAACATATTTGTTTTCTAAAAAAAAAAAAAAATCAACTTTTTGGATTTATTATCCCCCAATACTGCTAAAAGTCAAGACCTGAAAATACTTCCATCTCAAACCTGTCAAAATCATGTAGAAGTCAATGGCAGATGTTTCTAATCCAAAAATCCTGGGATTTCGGGTGTCAAATCCGAAAATGTTGTACGATTTGAATTTTTTCACGTGTCTTTTCCTGCACCAAATGTTTTGAGTTATGTAATTGATAAATAAGGTAAAATTGTGGCTGGGACTTTGGTCAAATTTGTTTTAATAAAATAATGAGAACTTTTTGAGTTTTAGTAAATAACCCCCTTAAAGTCTCACTGCTTCATATAGTGTGTGGGTGGTTGGGGGAGGGGTGGGTGAGACTGGCAAACATACTGACTGGCTTTTGTGGTTTCATTTCAATCTGGGGAATCAGCTATGTCTGTGTAAAAATAAAGTATTGTTTTATCTGGAAGTGCCTAGATAAGCCCAATTGAATGTGTGTGTGTGTGTGTGTGGGGGGGATTACATCATCATCATCATTTATCTATATAGCGCCGACAAGATATGCAGTGCTTTACTTTAGTAAGCTTCTTTTTAAGCTTAGCTTGGTTTTCTGTAAACATAATATAACTTGTTAACTAATGTTAAACTTAGCACTATATTAGTTAATGGACTGCAGTCTTGAGATAAGTGTGTTCAAGTAGAATACTGTCAGATAACACCTGGTGATTCATGGAATTTCAGATCCACATCTCCTGCTGCCTGTACATGCTGTGCCCTCAAAAAAAGAAGAATGTCTCAATTTTGAGCATATGCACATGCTATAAACTGTGCCATATAGGCTTCTATTCAAGCCTGCTGCATAAAATATATGTATTTACAGTATGTGAAGTTAGCAAGCTTTGCCTCACACTAAAGGACATGCTCACCAGGATTAATTGGTATGTTTTAGCTGCCTTTTATTCGGTTGTTTCTCCTTCTGGACCTAAAAACTTTAGGCCCTTAAGCCAATGATGATACATATACTTGTCCAAGACCACATGCAGTTTATGTGAAAATTATAATACCATAAATTAACTTGGAGGAAACTTTCACTGGGTATAAAGTTGTTCAGATGTGAGCTGAGAAAGAAGCAGAAAGCTATCAGGGCTTTTTGACCACAAGTAACCTCTTTACAGATGGTTTGAATCCTATTTTAAATTTTTATCTACAGTCATTGTGATTAAAGCTGCTGCTTTTGTATTAATCCAAGCTGATCATAGCCATGTAAAGTCTAAAATTTAGTAAATACATGAATAAATTAAAATTTCAAGCTTAATTTTGTGTTTCTACTTGGTCCAATTCCTCCTAATTTATTTAGTTAGTAGATATGATAGATGATTATGGGATTTATATATTTGTTAATAAATTAGCATTAAAACAAGACTGAGAAATAATGGACCCTTTACTGGGTTTTTAAAAGGAGAACTAAAGCCTAAAAACAAATATGGAACTAATGGTACAGGGGCGGATTATAACATTTTGGTGCTAGTTTCTCTGGTTTCTGTGCTGCCATGTAATGAAAATCTGAATTACTTATCAGCCTTGTATTGTGACATTTATATTATATATACAGTTTATTGTCAGGCCCGGATTGGCAATCTGTGGGTTTTGGCAAATGCCAGAGGGGCTGCTATAAGGTCCCATAGAAACTCAGTATTTAGTGGGCTGGTGGGGCTGTTTGGGCCTCTGTGTGGGCTGATTGGGCCTCTGTGTACCTGAAATGCCAGGGCCCATTTTAATTCTCAGTCCGGACCTGGTTCCTATGTTTTTTAAATGACAGCAGAACAAACATGTGTAGTAAATCTGCAGAAAGGAACATAGGAAGCTACTAGGGGTATGTTTTTATCTAAGGCACAGGTCTTCCCTGCTTAAGGGCTGTGGTCACCTGGGCTGGTTCAGAACATAATGAGCAGCATTTCTACCCTTGTCTAACTCAGTGTAATGTCTTTGATACTTTGCATTTATGTAATATATCCACAGTTCCTTTGCTATTTTACTGCATGTCTGTAACTGAGAAAGTACATATATTTTCATAGTTGCCAGGCCAACTGAAGTCAGAAAAAAGGCAGTTGTGTTTTGCCATGAAGATGGCTGGCAGCCTTTTAGTAACTCCTACTATTTGATGAGCCACTTTGAAGTTGCTGAGTTAGTATCAACGAGGTAAATAGCCTTAAAATGCCTGCTGAATGTTTAACTTCTGAGCCTCTTTTCAATCTTTGATTCCAGGTCTGGCAGTTTCCCTACAGCTGTTGCATGGAGACATTGAACAAATTAGAAGAGATTATTCCTCATGGTTTACCCGTGGGGTCTCCTTAACAAGAAAGCTTGGCTTCTCAGATGTTATTATGCCTGGTAAGTTTAAAAAAAAAATATGAATTTCAAATGCTGTGACTGCCTTGCAAAAAGGAAGCAGTTCCCCAGAGAGGGTTGCCTTATGTCCTTATAAAATATTTTCTCAGTACAAAATATCTTAAGGAAATACTGTAAACACTTTTTTAATGATTTACTCATAAAGTTAAACTTTCAGTATTAAGTGAGTAGTTTATGGTAATTTTAAAGGCTTAAAATGCAATTGTTATCTGGGAACAGAAAATAATTCAGTTAAAAATATGGTGATATTTGTTTGGCTTGATAAAGGGATATTTTCAACGAAATGAAAAATTGAAACGAAATGAAATATTTGTTAGGAAATTTGTTAAGTAAATCTTTTGAGCCTTATTATCTGTATAAAAAAAAATCAAATAAATGTGCATTTATTTTTTTACCATTTGGACAGTCTCAATGCATTTTATTCAACATGAGCCCAGCTGAATGTACTTAACAAGCGGGTATATTTCTATTTAATGGCAAATAGAGAGAAATCTAAACCATCATTCATATTTATATCCTTGATGGCCATAGTATATCTTATTGGCTTGTCATGTTTTTTTTACAGATATGATAAAAAATGTCTGGATTCTATTCCTTGCTTAGCATAAAAGGTGGGTTTGTTACCCAAGGGTGACCACATTTAGTAATTCTATATACTGAATAGGCTGGGCATGGTTCTGTATAATTATTCTGAGCAGTCAATGGCCACAGCAACTAGACAATAATTATGAACTTAAAAAACCTGTTCGCCAGTGACTGACTTTGCATACACAGGGGCTCATCAGCTGACCCAAGTGTAATCGTTCCGTAATTGGTATCTTCGTGCTTTAAACCTACTAGAAAATGAAACATTAAATGGACACAATAATTTTGGTTTGCTTCCAATAAGGATTCATTATAGCTTAATTTGCATCAAGTACAAGGTTATGTTTTATTGTTACAGAGAAAAAGGAAATGATTTTTACAAATGTGGATTATTTGGATAAAATGGAGTCTGTGGGAGACTGCCTTTACGTAATTCAAAGCATTCTGGAGAACGGATTTAACATAAACATAATATTTAACATAAACATTATTTTTAACTGCTTATTCATAATGTTTCTTATTTCCATGAAAAAAAGCTGATAATATTCGTGATAGTTCCACTTTAAGTTAAAACTGACTTTTCTATTTATGAACTACAGTACTAACAAAAAGCAATCAAAGCTTTTAAGTATAAACACTCTATTTTTGCACATTAATGGGATTGTAATGTGCATTAGATAAGACATCACTTTGCAGCAATAGAGAAGCAAGTTTTGCTAATTAGTTTGCTTTCAGCTTTAAATGCTATTCAATTGAAATTGCACTAGTGAATAGGTTCTCCCATCATTAATTCATAGCTATGCAGTATAACTTGCATATAATAGCAATAAATACTCCCAAAGCATGATGGATGCTAGCGACAAGCTTCTTAAAGGGATACTCTCATGGGAAAAAAATTTTTTTTCAAAATGAATCAGTTAATAGTGCTGCTCCAGCAGAATTCTGAAATCCATTTCTCAAAAGAGCAAACAGATATTTTATATTGAATTTTGAAATTTGACATGGGGCTAGACATGTCAAATTATACTTTGCAATTTGTTCTGATTTTCTATTTGTTTTTTTTGTATTATTTAACCTAATTTAGTTTCAATAAATATTTGGCAACTATGGTTTGCTTTCACTAGTGTCCAGGTAGTGGGTTTGAAGCCAGAATAGAAGATGACTATAATAGGGCCTCAAGCAAAGAGAAGAGATAAAACATAAAAATAACCATAAAAATGTAGCATGATAGAGAATTGCATTTGGTTGCAGGAGTGTAGCTAGTAAATGTTGTTAATGCAAGTTTTGAAGCCATAGCTCAGAAAAAATTATATGTTTACAGAGAATATTGAGTGAAAATTTATAATTTAGTATTTATTTAGATCATTCCACCTTTCTGTGTATGGCAGTCAATTTTTTAACAGGCAACATTGAACAGATCCACGGGAAGCCCAAACATATAGAATGTACAGTGCTGGCACTTTTACTTTCATATCAGCTTTGTAGATTCGATGATATGTCTGTAGAATTGTATTTCCCGTCAATTTGACTGTTATTTTATATCCTAGCTATCCTTGGTTTTATGAGCTTGCCTAGATATCCTTTCAAGGTTAGGGTTCTCTACTATAGTCATCATCAGTTACTAATCATTCCTAGAAATGACTCAGGCAAACATTTTTTTATTAGTTTTATTGTTTCAAGGGCAAACCAACCCCAAAATAAAATGTTGTTGTTTTACATGGAATATTTGATTATATAACTTTATTTATAAAGTGCTGTTAAGGAGCCGCAGCAATGTACAATGCAAAAAAGTACAATTTATATATCAAGACAGAGTGCTATATGGTAAGAGACACAGTGGGATGGTGGTCCCTGCCCGTCAAGCTTACAGTGGACATGGCATGACAAAGAGCCTGCAGTAGGCACAGGACTAGGCTAATGTTCTAGTGCTCCAAAAGGTAGAATCTTAGTTTTTTTTTTTTTAAGAGATTGAGGATTCCAATTCCAATTGCGGATTCCAATTAATTCAGAAGTTTTTGTATACTGGACCATGAAATGTTTTTCTTACTGGTTCTAGACACACAAAAAAAGTTTTTTGTTTTTTTTTCTGCCTAAAACCAATAAAAATCAAGTTAAAAAGAATATCAATGTCTCTATCATATTAACAGTTACATTTAGGATGGGCCTTCTGCAATATTGTTGTGTTGTATGATTTCTTTTTATTAAAATAATATATTTCTTATTTGAGCCTGAAGTTTTGTACCTGTTTAAATTATATACCTAACATTAACATGAAAAAAATTATTTTTTTTCATTTAAAATAGCAGCATTGAATTTGCCAACTAATTTAAATAAACAACATTTCCAAGAAAAAAAAATATTTTTATTGAAAAAATATGTGGCAGCACTCACCTTGTTCTGTTGCAGAGATCACATCTTCAGAGGGATGATATTATTAATATAAGGCAGTTTAAGCCAAGATCAGGGAAATGATGCAAGAATTAAAACTTCAAGATTCAGGAGGTATTATTTTCATTAGATTTGTATTAGTCATTCTCTGATTCTCTAAACTTACTAAAATAAGAAAAATATTTTGAAGAGGCTTGTCGAAGATGATATAATTTCAGAAAAAACCCCAAAAACATACGCTTGAAGTTCCATTCTGCTGGTATAAGCTGCAAGTTTGGTGAACAATTCACATTGTATACATACACATCTGAATGTGCTACATACAGACAAGGTTTCTAATGTCAAGCAGATTTTGAACACAATTAAGGTGTTGACATAATAATTTTTTTGTTATATAGCTTTGTGTGCAAAAAAAAACCCAACACATATATCAATACTTACATATTTGGACTAATGATAATTTAAACATTTATATTGATTGATTTTGTATTGATTTTTTTGTTTTTCTTCTAGGTGAAATGCGAAATGACCTGTATATCACCATAGAAAAAGGAGAGTTTGAAAAAGGAGGCAAAACTGTGGCAAGAAATGTACAAGTTTCAATGGTTATTTTGAACATTGAAGGGCAACTATTAAAGGTGACCTAACTTTTTTCCAGTACCAAAGTAAAAAAACCTTAGAGCCGTACACTACCTCTTTTTGAAAGCTTTGTACCACAAATCACTATACTTTAGATTAAAAGGTAAAACATGGCACCAACAGTAGTTTTATTCCAGAAAACTGGGTAAATATATCTTTATATTCCAAAGTGGTTTGAAACTGTCTGTCAGTGCCTCAATATAACACGCATCAAAGCATTGGAAATTGCCCTATGTGCCACGGATCTTAATGGTGATGACACATTGTGTTTTTGTTGCTTACACTAAATTTCTTAAATTCATGTTTATCTTACACTGTCTTTGGTAATTCCTTTTGCTTACACTTGAACCTCCTGAATCATACAATGCTAAGATGTTTCTGCAGATTTTAATATTTGCTGAAAAAAACTTCTAGAAAACTAATTCTTTACAGTGTATTGAGGTTGCCATTGTATGTAAATGTAATGTAATACGGCTAAGAAAAAAAATACAGGCAACTGTCAAATTTTATTTTGTTGCCAACTTCATATTACAGGATTTCAACAGTATATATGTTGTTTGGAAGAAGAAAGTTTATTGTTATGTTTAATTCATTTCAGGATTATATATCTTTTGGTTCCGGGGAACCACCAGCTAACGAGTTTCACTCCTTTGTGTTGTATCACAATAACAGTCCCAGGTGGGCAGAACTAATAAAGCTTCCTATACCTGTGGATAAATTTAGAGGAGCACATATCCGATTTGATTTTCGCCATTGTTCTAGTAAGAGGTTTATTTTTATATATTTGTTTTTTGGAAGTGAATTTGTTTTGTGTCTATTTAAAAGGTTTATAACATATTTAGGTGTGGGATTTAGGTATGGGATCCATTATCCATAAACCCATTATCAAGAAAGGTCCTAATTATGGAAAGGCAATCTCCCATAGACTCAGTTTTTGCTTTTCGCTGTAATAATAAAACAAACCTTGTACTTGATCCAAACTAAGATAGAAGTAATCCTTATTGGAAGCCAATTTGGTTTATTTAATTTTTAAATGATTTTCTAGTAGATTTTAGGTATGAAGATCCAAATTATAGAAAGATCCATCATTTGCCAGGTCCCAAGCATTTTGGATAACAGGTCCCATACCTGTATATGAATTGCTATTTCACAGATTTAAGATGGAAACCAAAATAAAATTATCTGGAAATGTTATTGTTATGTTTAATTTTTACTCCATGTTCATTTTAAGGATTTATCTATTAGTACATAAGGAAAAACATACAAAAGAGGTAAATGATAAAGCTGACATGCCCATTGCTTGTAAACAAACATTGTGTAAGTTTCTTCAGATATACCCTACTTGGCCTCTATCACTGCATTTGTCAACATGATGAGTGGTGTGATTCAGTGTTGACTCATTTGTAAGGTGGCACTTTGTAATATTGTATGACGTGTATTGCCCACATCTTGGACTGATGTTATGGTCGTATAAATTCTACATTTCTGTATTTTAGCTAAAGAGAAGGGTGAAAAAAAGTTGTTTGGCTTTTCTTTTGTACCTTTGATGCAAGAAGATGGTCGAACCTTCCCAGATGGAACCCATGAACTCATAGTTCATAAGGTGACTGCTAATGTATCCCTAACAAACAACAACCTTGAATGTTAATGTTAGCACACTGGATGTTCATATGTGGTTTTATTTTTCCCCTCTTCAGACTCCATTATTATTCACAATCCATATTCAAAATATGATGTAAATCTCATATAAACTATGTAATTTTAACTTCTAAATTAACCTGTTGGATTACATAAGATGTTTCATAATTTTTTTTTTTTATATATACACGTGTTCTCCCAGTGTCTGTGTGGGTTTCTGCTAGGTACTCTAGTTACCCCCCCCCCCCAAACACCAAAAACATACAAGCAGTTTAATTGGCTTCTGATGAAATAGACCATATTATGTATAAATGTGATAGGGAACCCAACCTAACTCCATATGGCTCTTTGTTTACCCAGGTGCAGAATCCCATAGCAGTTGCTTTTGAACTGGTGACCATTATGTTCTTTCACCTGATTAATTGCAATAGGTGATTAGATATGTATCAAACCTTGAACCTTATATTACATAAACTCCACCAGGCCAGGGTGTGAAGTGAATGATGTATTATCTCTGTAAAGAGTTCTGTGAATGTTAATTATGCTATATTTATATTTTTTATTTATTTTATATATAACTGGTAATAAATAATGTGTCCTAAATTTGACCATAACAATATTTATACTTACAGTGTGAAGAGAACGCAGTTTTCCAGGATCCTTGCCGCTACCTCAAACTTCCCTTTTTGAAAGGAAATCAACCTGGAAACAATAATCAGGCTGTTAAATACACAAAAGAATCATTCTGGATAACCTCATTCCTTTGCTCCAGTAAACTAACTCAAAATGGTATGGAACTGAATACCTGACTTCAACAAAATTGTTACTTGGATGTTTTGTAAAACAATTCTGCTATTACATGAGAGGCACAACATTTGACCTGGGTCTAGTAAGCAAGAGCAGTTGTGGATTGGAAATGTTTGTTTTTATTATTTTTAGGCCATTTTCTCTTCTGGTGTAAAAATCTGATCCACTGCCTTCCACACCTGATGTGGAAGGCAGGAGATCTACCTCTCTTCAGAATTGTAAATATGTTAGTGGAGTAAACACCCTTCAGCTATTGGCCACATTGTATTCAACTAGTAAATACCACTTACTTAAAATTATTTTTCTTTTCTGACCAGCATTTTGTAGTCCTTTCTACCTAAATTGAAGATTGTAGTAACTCTTTTCTAGGTGACATGCTTGATCTTTTAAAGTGGCGAATGCACCCAGAAAATATCCCTCATTGCCTATCCAAGTTAAAAGAGATTGATGGCTCAGAAATTGTAAAGGTAAGCTGTGATTTGGGGGATTTGTAGTAAGCCCAGGAATAAAATATATACAGAACTGCCATAGGTGGTTTGCTGAGGAGTATTGGTTGGCAAAGAATGTTTGCTGAATTTAATTATCTTTAAGTTTTTTTCTTCAAAAATCTCACGATTGTGCACGCTCTTTAATAGTTTCTTCAAGACACACTGGATACATTGTTTGGCATTTTGAATGAAAATTCTCATAAATATGGATCTAAGGTGTTCGATAGTTTGGTAAGTGTCCTTTCCTTATTTTGTGTTGGTAAAACCTTGACAAAGCTTCTATTTGCGAAACACACGTCGGCATTATTCTGCTTTTATTAATTGAAATCTATTAGATGGCAGTCATTTCAGTTTTAAACTGATCCGAAATCGAATTATAGGGGGGTGGTGAATCATCAGCCTGCTGCTCGGCTCATACCTATTTCTTGTTCTTTTCTCTGCTAACCACAAGAGGCAGTGGATTTGTGTTTTTTAAGGTTACACTAGCCTTCTACAGCTTACGGCTTAGTTTAAAATTTGAGACCACAGTCCTGGTTACTCTGCCTACTTCACCTTTGTGGTGTCCCAGGGATAGAAAATATTAGGCAGTAGAGATTGGGACAACTCCACCTTCTATCATTTCATTTTAATGAATTTGAGCAGACTGATTTAATACTTTTATCATATTAATTAGTGGTCACACTATATCAATTACATTAGCCTAATTAACTCATGCTAAGATATTTATTACTATTTATTTAGCTCTGCACTTATATCACATATATCACTAAGGTTCTATTAATTCCTCACTCATTTTTAATAATGGTTTAAAGTCCTTCTCAGTGTTGTAATTAAATTAATTGACCTTTATTAACTGATTTGAGAAATCTTTTTTCACATCAATTTAATGAGGATAGAACCCATTTAGGGGACATTGTAATTCATTAGTAGTAATTGTGTGATTTTTCATTGACGTTTTCACTTAATGTAATTGAATCAATTTATTGTAAACTTACTGCACTTTAAAAATAATAAATTAAATATTTCTTCTAAGTGATTGGTTTAATTATATTGACAACCACCGGTGGTTTTTAGAGGTTTTGATATACAGATATTTATTGAATTGTAATTTATTGTGGGTCGATAAAGGTGTAACAATAACCTATCTTGTGACTTGTTCAAGTTAATTGGATTAAGCAGGGTTCTTTTTCTAACATTATTAATCTTACTATACTGATTTATGTCAGACCTCTGCTGCACTCCTAAGGATACAAAATTACAACCAATTACCAAGGGTATCTTTAGTGTGATTTTTGAAAATGTTGGTAAAAGTTTACAACATGGTGTTCAACCTTCCCCATGTTCTTGGTCTGCAACTTGGGGAAAGAAAACATTCCTGCGAAATGTATTCCAACAACTGATGGTAATGCCGCAGAACAGCATAAAATAAACCCACATAAACTGTTTTTGTTTTGTTTTTTTAGGTACATATAATTAATTTGCTGCAGGACAACAAATTCCAACATTTTAAGCCAGTAATGGATACATACATTGAAGCACATTTTTCTGGAGCTCTAGCTTACAGGTATGCTGTGATGCTTTTGTTTTCTAAATTATAAATGTTGTCATTTAGCAGGAACATTTTTGTACACAGGCATACATTCTACTGATAATCCTCCAAAACCTTTTCTCCAAAAATAATGTCTGTGTACATTTTGTTGCCTCCAAATTGCATGCAAGATTTTTATAGTCGGTGTGTGTGTGAACTGAATAATTTCCCACATTGATGCAAACCAAATGAGTCATCAAACTGCACACAATGTAACAGTCTGGATTCAGATTGGTAAATCACATGTACTAGAGCCCACTATTGTGTTAGAATTCTGGTTGACTGCATGTGAAATTTACACCTTGTTTACTGCTGTAAGTTGTCAATGAAAAGTACAAAGAGAAGATAGAATACTCCACTTATTTATATCTCTTCATATTCCAGAGACCTTATAAAAGTTCTGAAGTGGTATGTTGATAGAATTATTGAGGCTGAACGACATGAGCATATCCAGGATGTTCTCAAGGTAACTTTATTGAAATGCTATATGGAAAAATAAAAGCATTTATCCAGGATAATTTTGCATCATATATGTACTAATAGCAACTGTATATGGAATATTAATATCTTTTTTTGCAGCATTAGAAGGATTGCTATAGTTACTGTTCTCTTTCTTGTGTTTTATTTGTAGGCCCAAGAGTATATTTTTAAATACATAGTTCAGTCACGGAAGTTGTTTTCCCTTACCACTGGAGGACAGAATGAGGATGAATTTCGGTGTTGTATTCAAGAGCTACTTATGTCAATCCGTTTTTTTCTGTCCCAGGACAGCAAAGGAGCAAGTGCATTATCACAGTCACAGGTATGAGGTAATGTTTTTTTGGAGCACCGCACACTTGAATATTAGATCTAGAATGTTGCATCAGTCAAGGATCTACATAGCTACTTATAGTAAATGTAGCTGGTCACCTTAACAGTATTTAGGGCAAATGGAAAAGTGGTACCTTGTTTAATTTCAACATTGATGTTTTCCAACAGTACAGAGTAATGTTAATGCTATTTGGCCTATGCACTTCAAATGATAAAATATGGCTATTGAACATGGAGCAGTAAACAACAATTTCTGATGTATTCAAGTACATATGATTTACAACAGCAAGTGACCATGAGTGGGGTCCTTAGCTATTGATCAGCAGAGAGTGAGAGACGCTATAAATTTCTATTTAGAATGAGTGTAAATATTTTATATGCAAACTCCAGCAAGAAGTGGGACCAGGCATCCAGACACCCAGGGGTGTTTACAACCAATCTCCCCACCCCACAACTTCTTATTGCCCCTACCGATAATGTGGCTGGCATGTTGCCACTGCCGGGCAGGATGACCTTGGAACATTGCATCCCCCGCTCTACCCCCAGTGGCTCAATCTTTATACAGTATTGAAGAATGAAATAATAGTAAAAATGTTGATGAATAGATGCAGTAATATATCACTACATAAAGAATGCAGTGAATCTTACACTGGAGAAAATGTTCATGTTGATTGCTGCAAAAGTTTCAGACTTCCTGCCCCTCTTAATAAACTACAGTACCTTAAGTCTATCTTGGTATAGATTTCTCAAGATCTTAGAACTTAAGGATACACCAAACTGTAGCTCATTATGCCATGAATATGCCATACTAAACACTGCTTCCACTCAAGTTAGAGTGGATAAAGATGGGATCACAACAATGACAAATGCAGATCAGGGCAAGGGCTATGTGTATATTCCAAGTTGAACCTCACCCCAACTGGATTTTTAAACCTGACTATTATCAGGTAGATATTAGTTGCTGCTTGGAGCTCCCCATAAACAGCTCAATAAGCTGGCAATTCAGTCAGGAAGGATCTAGTCGGCAGATTTTATCAGTCCAGGTCACCTTTTGGAGCAGTCCGTTTTGTAGTTTCCAGGTCCCTGCAAAAGAAGTCTAAATGGGCAAGTTACAGCATAATGAATTTCTTGGCCATTTATGTTGCTGACAGGCAGTTGACAGAATTACTGCTTTATTTAAATAATACTAACACTTTAACACTTGGCTGACACTTGGATGCCCACAAACCCAGCACTACTTGCAAGTCTCGCGCAAACCTTCAGTATTTTACACCACATACTGTATCTAAAAATGCTCAAGTCACATGTTACAGTGATTACCATTTGTTTGTGATTTGATGAGCATAAAAATACAACGCAGCATTCCTTTGCAAGGCATATGTAAGTACAATTAATAAAAGATTCTAATCTTTCAAAGTTTTTAATTTGTCATCCTATCTGTTTTCTTGTATTCCCCTTGTGCTCCAGGCTGTGTTTCTGAATTCCTTTCCAACTGTGTACTCTGAGCTGCTGAAGCTCTTTGATGTTCGAGAAGTAGCAAACTTGGTGCGTGATACGCTGGGCAGTCTGCCAACAATGTTGCATGCAGATGACTCCCTTCAAGATGTGAAACTTCAGTGCATCGCAAAGACAGTTGAAAGCGAGCTCTACAGCAATCCTGGTAAACAAGCAAACCGTTTAGGGAAACATGGCAGGAAAACAAGACTTACTTTATCTATGTAAAATGCTATGTTTGATGTGAATTCTGAAAATATTGTTTATTTATGAGTACATGTACCTTCTACTATCTATGACTAGGCTGTCCATGAATGTATATGTCTATCTCTCGGTATGTTTCTGTCATTATTCAACAAACTCTCACCCTGCATCTAGGTAAATGCATTAAACCATAATTATACATACTTGTGTATCCTGAAACATTTTAAGCAAAAATATTCATATTTTAATCATAAGTATTCATATTTGCTGCTAACCCAAACTGTGTCTGAAAGCAATTTTAGCTCAAGAGTCATTTGTGATTGGGGCAAGGAAACTTAATGTCACCATACTATATGAAGCATCAGCTCAATTGGTCTAAAGTTCCTTTCTATTGGATTGCATTATCTGGAGTGATTAATAACATCTGTCAGACAGAAAGGTGTGGGTGTCTGGCAGATGCCTGTAGATCACTACCTGTCTGAATACATAATGTAGATAGGAGTTTACAGTGTAAGTTTCATTTGATGGAAGTGGAAGAACCTGAATGACCTGCAGAATTAACACAAATGAACAATTGTGGAATATGTTGAACAACAAATTAATCCAGACTTGATCCCATCATCATTGCCCAATCTCACTAATGGTGTTGTGAATGAATGGAAGCAATTCCCACCAACAATGAGAATAATCTGAAAGCCTTTTCAGAAGCATACAAGCTGTTATAGAAACAAAGTAAAAAAAAAAACTTTTACAATTTGAACATCTTGGTTTGGGGGATGAGATGTTGAAGATGCAGGTGTCCGGATAACAAAATCCTTGGTGATGCTATACACCTTGACACATGCAGCTTACTCCAGCTTGCACAGGTTTCCAAGCGCTGCAATTTCTTGTATGGATATCTGAAAACAGATAAATATAAATTCCATATTTCCTAACTTACAAAATGGGCAAGTTGAAGATGTGGATTGTTTTTCATTGCTGCATATTTGCATTACATGGTGTATATAAATTATCTGTAATGTTAAATTCCTGGAAGTGACCCAGAAAATAATTATCTTTCCAGAGTCCCGTTTCATTTTACTGCCTGTAGTGATGCACCACCTCCACATGCACTTACAGGAGCAGAAAGATCTTGGAATGTGCGCTCGTATCCTTAGCAACATGTTTCATCTTAGCAAAAAAAGCAACTCAGTAAGTAAATGCAAAATCATTATTACATGTTTATTGCTTCCTCTGTCTTTATAATATGGGTTACCTCCTTCCTTTCACCTTTTATGTTACCTACATACTGCATATATTACAGTATCATACACAACTTGAAATCAGAAATTAAAGGCAATTTCTTAACTTCAGAAAGAAAAGTTAAAAAAAGCTTCTTGTTGAGAACATTATACATGGGAAAAAGAATGGTATATAACTGTATGGCCTGACCAAATGCTGGACTGCAAACATGGATTTAAATGGATTATGAAAACCTCTGCTCTAAAGGTTTTCCCATATTCTGCATGCAGCATCTGTATTAATGGTCACACTGCACTGGCTTTGCTTTTTATAAGGCTCTAAGCATCCAAATGAGTTGTAAACAAATGTCTGATTTTATTCTTAGAAAAACTGTAAAATTAACATTATAAATAAATAAAAAATAAGAAAAACAGAAAGCAAGTTTTGTCTGTTTTTAACAATCCTGGCCAATACTTATTCTTATTACATGTCTTATTAGAACAGTGGGTCTTATATACTAAAAATGACCACATTTGCCCACATTTGGCAACCAATTACATTTCTGCTTTCATTGATGGTCCTGAAGATATATTAGCAAAGTGGATTCTTGATTAGTTGGTATGAGTTACTCTGCAGGTGTACATCTTCTTAGTGTTCACAAATGAAACCTAATGTATCAGAAGCCAAGACGCTAATTCCCACAATGGCCTGGCATGCTTCTGTGATTCTAATTCACAAAGCAAAAAACATGCAAGGAATTCTGAGAATTGGAGTCTTGGTTGGAGGAAAGCTTACTGCTTCTACATTGTTCTAATTTTGTCATGACCGGAAGTGCAAACTATAGAAAGAGACAGCAGATACTGCAGGTGCACGTGTAGAGTTGTTCACTTCAACCCGATAAGACAGTTCCAATAGAAGTCACAGCAACATCAGTAGAAGTATACTTAAAAAACCTTTATTGATTACATGCCTTGGATCTCCATCAAACAACATTTCAGGCCAAAACACGGCCCTTTCTCAAGTTACAGTACCCGTAACTTGAGAAAGAGCCGTGTTTGGGCCTGAAACTTCTACTGATGGTGCTGTGACTTCTATTGAGACAGCTACTGCTTTCAAATGTAATCACATTTACAAAAATAGTTGCAAATGTGAAATTGCTAAATAGTTTTTTTTATTATTATTTAAGTGTTCACCTTTCTTGCTCACCAATAAATACATTGCTCAGCTTTATTAATCACTGGAATATTTTGAAACTAATGGCATTTAAATTGCTTGGCTGTTTCCTTTGTTGGGTTTATTAGAATTCTCCATATTACTTTTAAGCATATTTTTTATAGGAGAAAACAGCCATGAAGGAGATAGATGTTATTGTGAACAGCCTGCTGGATATCCTTTTGAGAACAATATTAGAAATTACAAGCAGACCTCAGTCATCAGGCTCTGCAATGCGTTTACAGTTTCAAGATGTTACAGTAAGTACCTCATATGTTACCAACAAATTGCATTGTCATTTTCTGTTCTCTTTTAATGTCAGTGTGCACACAGATTGATTATTCTACTCTTAGGAATTTATGTTTAGTTGTTTTTCTTTTTAGTTGTTTTTCATTTGCACAGCTGCTTTCAGTGTCTGTTGTCTGTCGCATTACTTTGCAGCTCAGTGGGGTAATACAGGTTCTATTAAAATGCCACATTTTCGGTGCAGGTATCACATTAATGCTGCACAAGCGATCAGTCTGTTATAACCTCTTAATTATTTTAGTACCCCATGCAGTAGTCTTCCATGGACGGATGTGGATTTGGTGGGCTCCACAGATTTCATTGTATGACATCATCAATTTTATATTATTGTAAGGAATATTACTAACCCTGGTGGTCTAATGGTGCGGCGGGAACGCCCGCCGCACCATCGGCGGGGACGCCTGCCACGCCGCTCCTCTTCTCATGCGCCGGGTTCTGCCTAGTGAGCGCGCAGCGCGCACTTCCGGGTTTAGTAGGCGCATGCGCGCTGGCCGTCTAGTATGCTAAGAGATTGTATATCCAATTTATAAACTGGTCAGAAGAGCTAAATTATGAACATGGTTGCAAAATTGCATAAGTTCATTTGTCAGTAGCAACCAAATACTTGTTTTTTAGTATTCCATTTAAAAGTACTTTTTTAATTGGATCTTTTAATAAATCTTATGACATTCATGGTTTTAGATTTTGTGAGTTTAGTCATGGTTTCAAAAACCACTTAAATCATGAAAATTACACTGTTGATAAATAGGCCCCTAAATGTGTTGGGGCAGCAGGTGATTAGGTGACAGGCCCACAAGGAGTTGCCACGGGTAATGAAATCAGGGTCTCACATCAAAAACTCATCATGTGCTCCAAGGCCAACTTCTCTTCCAAACCAAAGTTTGGATTAGTTCATAGAGTATTTTACACTGATCAGCCTTAATATATCTATTGTGTTTTTTTCCTTTTTCAGGGTGAATTTGTGGCCTCTCTATTGTCTCTGTTGCGACAAATGACTGATAGACACTACCAGCAACTTCTAGAGAGTTTTAGCTCAAAGGATGAACTACGGGTAGGTGCTTACAATAAAGGTTGTTTTGTACCCCTAGGCTGTTTTTAAATAATATTGGACAAGAATAAGTTACAGAGATACTGTACTGTACTTTGTGCCCAACTACTCCATTTAATGTTGTGAAATATAAATTAATGTTCTCATAAAACTGATTCACTATAGTTTGGTTTCTGTTACTTATTTTTAAAATGTAACATCCATCCTGGAAAATAAGCTTTGGTGTGATGGTTTCAATCTGGCTTTAATGTTTTAAGGGTCATAAAACATTTAATCAGGTAATGTAGCACTTTGGTGACTAAAGAACTGATTATTTTAGAAATGAGATTATACTGCCTGATCTACATCTCTGCTGTTTTGTTTTGTCTAATATTGGCTAAATTCTAAAGAGTCAGCAACAAAAAGTAGGCATTGTTTGCAGTATAAAAAAGTTTAATTTAAAAATAACAACTACAATATAAAAGTCATGACAGAATCCCTTTAAGGACTCCACAAGGGCCACAAAAAAAGTAAAAATCTTTATTTAGAACTAAATTAGAATAGTCAACATCACCCTATGCGTTTCATGTCCTTAGCACACTTAATCATAAACTCATAATTTTTGTGGCCCTTGTGGACTGCTAGAGTGCCAGAATGATCACTTTTTGTTGCTGATGGATTACCATGGGGCTGGTGCACCTAGACCACCCTTTCAACTTGCTGAGTGCGTCTGCATTGCTGCATTGGTCCTCTGTGTAAATTCTAATGAGATCAACTCTATCAATGTTGCAAGAATACATCACACACTCAAACACACACTCAAACACACACATGCACCCACACTCAAACTCTCAAACACTGCATGGACACACACACTTACTCAACCACTACATGGATAGACGATCTGTTTTTTCTTTTAGAAGAAGCACTTCAAGTGCTGATTCCAGGGTTTCTCTGCTCGTGCAGTCTTTCTCCCGTTGTCGGTGAAAGCCATGCAGTGTTTAGAGTCTACCTGTGATGGACCTGAGCGTTCCCCGAACTCTGCAAAACTTTTAAAATCGTTTCATGCAAGTGGTGCAGGCTGGCTACGAAGGGAATAAAGAGGGTGACTCGTTTGCTTATTTCACATTAATGTATGATATTTTATTAGTGATTCGAACAGCCCAACGCGTTTCGTATAAAACTATACTTCATCAGGGGAATTATCCATACTACTATTCGGTGTATTTTAAACCCGGTAATAGCAACCAATGAGGTGTTTGTTTTTAAACAGATGACCAGAAAATGCTACCTATTAGTTGCAAGTAGCTGACTAGATCTGTAACAAACTTTTTACCTTTTATTACTTTAATTTTGCACAAGAATTCATGTTGAGCTTATCTAAATTTCGTTTAGCTTGATTTGGGATACATGCAATGAATTTTGGTTTACCCTCGCAATTCATGCCCTCTAACTAATAAGGTATTCATTATTATTTTTTGATTTTTTCAGGACTTTTTACTGCAGATTTTTACTGTCTTTCGAATACTAATAAGGCCTGAGATGTTTCCTAAAGATTGGACAGTGATGCGCTTTGTGGCTAACAAGTAAGATATGAAATATTTCAAATTCCATCATTCAAACAGAAAATTATTTACATTAACTTATAAGAACATGTAAAGAGAATGCTGCACTACCACCTCTTATTTCCAATGCCAAAGATATGTAACTACCCCAAACTGATTTATAGAATTGTGCACAGAGCAAAAGGTATAATTATGTAAGGAAATGGATTAATGACATTCAACTTAGTTCCCAAACTATTTGAAAGAATTGAAGAAAAGATTTCCTAAACAGAATGACTTTCCTCAATATTCTCCAGGCAGACACTTTTGCAGTAGAGTGAAAAAGACATCCTTTTTGTTAAAGTCACATGCTCTGTACTGAGCATGTGCACCCAATGTACACAAAAATGTAGCATGTATAACTGTAAATTGAATAAAACTGAGCTTTTACTGTTAGCTAACTAAAACTGTAACTTAAACAAAAAGGAGAGGTAACAGACTTCATAGAGGAAAGCGTATAAAAGGAATTGGTCAGAAATCAGTAACTTGAATTTGCTGAGATCCACAGTTCACAAAATAGTTTTAGTGTTCCTTCTAATATTTGGTAATATGATATCTATACTATATACTATATATTTTTTTTATAAGCCCGGACATCTACTCCCACCTCGAAAGTATGTCTGTAATAGATAGTAGAAATTAAAATTGCAAGTAATTGCAAGAAATTAAAATGTTGTTTCTGCGAATGTTTAGCACTGCTCACATTGTAAAATCATTCACTGGTGAATATTACATGGCTCATTATTGCTTAGCAAAGGTTAGCATTCATACCTGCTCTGGGGTCATTAAATATTTTGTCAAAAAAACTGCTTTGCAATTGCAAAATTTTGTTAAATACATTTTGTACGATGCAAATTTTCTGAAATAGGTCCAATAGGTTGGAAACAATAAAAATCATGGTTGCTTACGTTTGCAATGGTGTTTATTTATGTTAATGAAAAGTACAATTTAAGGATGATGTCATTAGAGTTCTTTATTGATAGTTTATACAACAATCATTTAACAACAAACAGGTTTTATAAGAATTAACATGCATCATTATTAAACAATATATTATTGTATCATTAACGGCAATTAATATTTTTACTGGGTAATTTGTCACATTATTGTGACAAATTACCCAGCAGTGTAAAGGTTAATATTGTGATTTGGGATTTTGAGGAGTAGAATGCGCATTTTAAAGCATAACACAGGGAAGGAAGCAGGTCCTTATCCTTGAATGGCAAACAATTTATTAGATCTTTCAGTCATGACATCAATGAAAAAAGCCCATATCCTCTGCTATTCAGCTACCTACAGAATCCTGCTAGCTCCCTTCCAGTTCCCACAGCTGCTTGTACTCACCCTGTGCCAGTTACAGGACATGCACTGTATTGAGTGGCAGGAAAAAGGCCCTAGAGAGTCAACTGATTTGATTAAATATGAAAGACATCGATAAATAAAGCACGCTGGTGTTCTGATTAAATTACATTATATACCAATAAAAGTTAAATGGACAATTTACTGGGAAGGAGAGTGTATGTCCTGTTGCATTTTAGTTATTTCCTGCATTAATTACTCCAGATGCAGCTATGTTTACTGTGAATGAACTTAAATATGCTTGTGAAGTGTATGCTAAAACACAGCATCCATACCAATTTTTAATGAGTTAATGTTCCTTTCGTATGATTTGTAGTTTGTTTTAGTATCTCTCTGAAGTTGATAAAAGGGGAACTCCACAGAATTTTTGTTTGCCTCATTAAAAAAATTATTGTTCTATACTCTAATAATGTTCAGTTCAGTAATTTAAAGTCATTTGTAAAGTGATTTGTGATAATCAGTGTCTGTCTGTCCATTTCTGCACATCTGTTTCTGAGACAATATAGCTGAAGCCACTTCTCCTCCAGTCAAGACATTGATTACCTCTATGCCTTGCATGCTTCTTCACAGATCTGTTAATCAGCTCATTTCAGTTTTTGTTTCAAGAGTCAGAAACTACAGTGCAGAAAATGAGAAAAGGCACAGACAGATACTGCTTTCAAAGGCTATAAAATTTAGAAAATACATTTCTTAATTCATGTATCTTGGAAATTGCTTAGAATTAGAATAGTAGAGAAATGGATAGAGGTAGGTTTTCATCTCACTGAAATAAATTTGCAGCTTTATTTAATGATACCGGCCCGACTGAATCCAAAATGTTGTTATGTGCCTTGGGTCTGACTGCATTGGTGACGATAGACCAAAAACATATACAACTGCATTTGTGGATGATATTTGATATATGTGGGGCAATCCTTGTGCACACACATAGGGGCACATTTACTTAGCTCGAGTGAAGGAATAGAATAAAAATACATCGAATTTCAAAGGTTTTTTTGGCTACTTCGACCATCGAATTGGCTACTTCGACCTTCAACTACGACTTCGTCTTCGAATCGAACGATTCAAACTAAAAATTGTTCGACTATTCAACCATTCGATAGTCGAAGTACTGTCTCTTTAAAAAAAACTTCGACCCCCTACTTCTCCACCTAAAACCACCGAACATCCATATTAGCTTATGGGCAAGGTTCCCATAGGCTTTCTAGCCAATTTCTGATTGAAGGAAAATTGTTCGATCGATGGATTAAAATCCTTGAATCGTTCGATTCGAATAATTTAATCGCTCGATCGAACAATTATTCCTTCGATAGTTTGATCTAACGAATAGCGCTAAATCCTTCGACTTCGATATTCAAAGTCGAAGGATTTAGCTTCGACGGTCGAATATCGAGGGTTAATTAACCCTCGATATTCGACCCTAAGTAAATGTGCCCCATAGTGTGGTTTGGCCCACATACTGTGCTCCACATCCCTGGAATATACTTCCATAATATACTTACATTTAGCACAATAATTTAATCAGCTCAGTATTTTACTGATTCTTTAATTTGCAACATCTAAAAATGTTTTTATTTTGTCAGTGTCATCATTACAACTGTTCTGTATCTGTCAGATGCACTTCGGAAGAACTTTTTAAATGACTGCTTTGATTATAAGGTAAGTGAGACCTTTAGTGAAAGGAAACTTGTTATCTAATTCACTCTCAAGAATAAGTTGAAATGTGGTAGAAAATATATTTTACATATATACTCAATAGGCCCTGTCTGTGCTTAAATGTCAGAAAATACCTTAGCATTGGTGTCAGTGTGAATTATTGCCGGTAAATGTTTGAATCTCAAGTGCCAGAAAATGCAGGAGAAGACAATTGTGTTTTATGGTTCTTTTAACTTGATTATCTACCCCTATTTTTCCTCACAGATTTGGGATTCTTACTTTTACCTTGCAGTGATTTTTATCAACCAGTCTTGTTTGCAATTGGAAATATTTACGCCTTCCAAAATGAAAAAAGTCCTAGAAAAGTAAGTCATCTGTCATGTTTTATTACAATGTTTAATATTTATGTGTCATGAAAAATTATTGGAAGTTACAGGTTAATTTATAGTTCACACAAATATTATCTAGACTAGGCTAGATGGTTCACTGTGTGCCATGTCACTCCATTTAAAGAGAGAATGTTTTTCTACTGAAATTTATGCTGTGATGTGTTTAGCCATGATGCACCATGTGAACAATTTGATGTTGAAAGGACATGTAAAAACCAGTTATACTTTCAAATAAGAGGTTGGATTGTCATGCATAGATGAAGTGCTAATGAATAGTACTAAAACATTCCACTTTCAACATCTTTTATTAGAATTTACCTGGTCAATCTCTTGGATCTTAAAAGTGATTTTTGGAAAGCGTTGCCCCTGTTCTTTTTTCATGCCAATGGTGTCTTACACTCACTGGCAGGTGCTTAGTAATCTAAGATATGCATACTTTATTCACTAAATGTATAATTAAGCCCCACATTGATTTGCCTTGAATTAATTTAACACAACTGTTTCATTTTAGGTCTTAATGATGTGGTGAGCTGTTAACGCTCAGCTACTGAACAGAGTGGAGTGCAACTGCTTAAAGCAACTGCATAAATTTTGACCTATTGACAAACAGCAGGAAATGCTTTGATAAAATGTGTCGATTCATTAAACACATTCCCTCACTGAAGAATGTGATAATAAGCAGAATAACACGGCTCAGGATTCCCTAGATATTGACGAAATCACTATAGGGTTGTTTCTAATAAAATGTTAATATGCAACAGCTTGAAATATACTTATACTATTTTATATATATATATATATATATATATATATATATATATATATATATATATATATATATATATATATATATATATATATATATATATATATATAACCATACAGAAAGCTGACGCACACTGGGATTCATCAAAAATGAAAACTTATTTTTGATGAATCCCAGTGTGCGTCAGCTTTCTGTATGGTTATATGGCTTCTATCTGACTAGCACCTGGGTTTTGCTCCAGTAAGTGTGTGCCACAGCCTTACTACATATATATATATATATATATATATATATATATATATATTATATATATATTTTATATATATATATATATATATATATATATATATATATATATATATATATGTACATTTGAGTTATAACTATTATTTATGTCACATTTCAGTTGATTGTGTTTACACATTTGTAATTATGTAGCTGTTTGCTGATGCATTGTTGCATTAATTTTGCCTTTTTGTTTTTAATCAAGATATGGTGACATGCGTGTAACAATGGGATGTGAGATTTTCAGCATGTGGCAGAATTTAGGTAAGAGAGCATGCTAACATTTAATAAGAACTGAGGTGACAACTTTTTGCATTGTGAAAGACATTCAAATCCATAAATCTAAAGATATGACATCAAATAAAAAAAATGTGGAAGCATATAAGTAAATGTAAGTTACTGGGCTACTTTGATTACAAGCTGATTAAGGAAATCACTACCACTCTTCTAATTGTGTGTTTTTTTTAATGTGATCTTGCAGTTATAATTAAATTTGCTTTGTAAATTTCTTACTTGCCCATTTAGAGCTTCCAAGCCAGAATGGTAAGGCAGCACCAAAATAATGTTCCTCTGTGAAGGAGTACTGAATAGATTTTCAGACGGAGATCTAAAACTTTGCTTAGAAAAATCAATATACATACAATATCAATACAGGGTATGGGACCTGTTATGCAGAATGCTCGGGACCTGGGGTTTTCTGGATACCAGATCTTTTCCTAATTTGGGTCTTCATGCCTGAAATCTACTAGAAATTAATTTAAACATTAAATAAACCCAATAGGCTGGTTTTGCTTCCAATAAAGATTAAGTATATCTTAGTTGGGATCAAGTACAAGCTACTGTTTTATTATTACAGAGAAAAAGGAAATCATTTTTAAAATTTTGGATTATTTGGATAAAATGGAGTCTATGGGAGACAGCCATTCCGTAATTTGGAGCTTTCTGGATATCGGGTTTCCGGATAAGGGATCCTATTCCTGTACATGAATACAATATAAAAAAACACTGCATGGTTGATAGGGTAATTTGTCAGATTGTAACTTTGCGCATCTGATGAAGAGTTCTCACTCTATATTCACTCCCTAGTCATGTTGGTAGCTGATGCTAAATAGGATACAAAGCAGCCCCTTTCAACTCTCACACCATCTATTAGCTGACTAGTTTTATAGCAGCCAGTTACGAGCATAGTCCAGTAAACCCAACATCTGACAAGCACGTCAATTGACATTTAGTTGTACTACCCTTTTCTTTCTTTGCATTTGAAAAAAGAAGGTGGCAGCCCATGATGTAATAAGTAACTTTTTTTTTATAATTGCCTCAGTTATATGTGAACTTTTATACTACAGGGCAGATTTCATAATATTTTTGGGCATTTTCCCAAGGTTAAATATTGATGCCATTTGCTAATAGTCAAAGTTAATCTAAAATATTGCACTTTTTTCCACATACTGAATTGACTGAGCAATATGGAGGAAGGTATTGGCATTAGGTCTAGGATTATCACTGTGGTGGAACTTACCTCTTTGGTGGTTACAGTATGCATTCTGCTATATTTTTTTAAGAGATATATATTTGCCTGGCATATGTATTTATCTATCACAATGTGCTTTGTAATACCTGGGTACTTATTTAGGCATTACTGTATACTGACTATGGGGGTAATTTACAAGGTGTGGGGCAAGGTGAACATTACTAAACACAGGTGCAAACCACATCCAAAGGAGCAGAATGGAGTGCAATATCCTGCACCTCCCCAATGAATACAACATTAGATGCATTCGTTAGGCTGGGGTGACCTTAAATACAATGCTACCTTAAAATCTCAGCACACTAAAACTCCTTTTTACAAGTGATTTTGCCTCTCTTAGGCTATGGTCAGATGTGGCTGTTCTCAACCTGCTATATTAATTTATATTATGGCTCCTGCTCTTTTTGTATTTAATATATTATTACTATTAATAGATCAGGCCTGGCATTAAAAAATCTGGCACTAATAAACTTGGTGGTTTTTATTACGTCACATATTTGATCAAGATGGAAAATATTGCAGAAATAGTTCTGGTCTGCAGACGTAACTCATTCTATCATAATCGGAATCACACATGGTATTAGTTTTTATCATGAATAATCATTATGGTCAAATATGGATTTGTTATATCCTCTTTCATCGACAGTGCTGTTCATTCTGTGCAAATACACAGCAATGCATGTATAATAGCGCTGTATACATACATGCATAAAAAGAACTCCAGAGTTTTTTCTTCACTCTTGGCAACTTCTTTTCTAATTATGGGCCAGTTTTCATGCTGTTGCATAACTTACCTAGATGTTCAAATGACAATAATACACGAGGGCACAACCAGTGATGCCATGCAGGCCTGGACTGGGAGTCAAAATAGGCTCTGTCATTCCAAGTACACAGAGGCCCAAACAGCCTCTTACCAGCCCAAACAGACCCCTACCAGCCCACTATATGGTAACTTTCTATGGAGCCATACAGCAGCCCCTCTGGCACTTGCCAGAACCCACAGATTGCCAGTCCGGGCCTGATGCCATGGGTAAATATGAAGAGGGCTTGCCCATGACACTCATTGCACCTTCCATTGAGGTTATAAACAGATGAAATTTTCTGACCAGAGAACAGCTATAATCCAGTGGTATTTCATGGCAGTCCTGTCATATACATAACCCAGTTTTATTGCATAAGAAGTGGCCTGAGTTCTGTGACCACAGGCAGTCAAAACGAATTAAAGTTATATTCAGCTGAATATCCATATATTAATGGTTCTTTATCTGCTGGTGCTGTATTTCTCTATATGTCCTTTCTGAAGCCAATGAGAACAGTTCTAGTATTTAGCAAGAAAATAGGAATCAACCCATATCACTTTTACTGCCTTAACGGTGGTGTTACTATTCCAAACACTGTTTTTAGTTCAGCTGTTTTCAGATTGGTCACCAGAAATAAAGACTTTTTTCCATTGTTTTCTATATTTTATTTCTGACCATGTTTAAATTGAAGTTTAATGTTCCTCTCTCTGGTGGTTCAGTCTGGCAGCTCAGCAATCCAGGTTCAGAGTTTGAATCTGTGACACTTTGCTTTATGTACATTTCTCAGCAATATCTGTGGGATGTTTTCATCTATTTTATCAATTATAAATTCTGCCTTTAATGAAACTCCGGGATTATTATCTTACAGGCGAGCACAAGTTACATTTTATCCCAGCTTTGATAGGCCCCTTTTTGGAGGTCACCCTTATACCTCAGCCAGATCTGCGGAATGTAATGATACCGATATTTCATGACATGATGGACTGGGAACAGAGACGCAGTGGCAACTTTAAGCAGGTAATTGAAAAGTTTTTTTTATGCAGGGTGAGACATGCCTGTTAACCATCAAATTTCCCTAAGTCAGTTCTTTTGAATAACAACTGTTTTCTTCATTTGCAACTCTGCTAACATTATGAACTAATATAAGTTTAAATAATTCTTCTTGATGTTTGCCTCTTGCTCCCACAGCTTCTTAGTGTTTGATTGCTTAATGTCCCTAAGCTGATAACCCTGTAAATGACACTACTGATTAAATGATGTCAATTAAAAAAAAACAGTTGTTACTGTGAAATGCTTTATTGAACTTGGTATACTATATTTGCTTTGGCCAAACATTTTGACACTAGAATAGGTTTTGTATTTTCCAGCTCAGAAGCTTGTTAAATGTTCCAAGTACTTTTGCAGCTCCCACTCAATTTTCCCCCTGCTGACTCAAACCATTTCTTTACACCCACCATCATGCTGCTCCATAGGAACATCAATTTGAAGCATTGTTTAATGCACGCAAAATAAAAGATTTTGATTTCCATGTGTCTGTGCACCATTGTTATTAACCCTTGGATTGACACTGTTTGCCTGGGTGATACAGAAACAACAGCACACAAAAAGAAATCAAGGATGCCGAAATTACCAGAATTAACTGACTTCTGCCTTGTGATTTAGAAATTGGCCTGATTGCTAAATTGCCAGCATTTTTATTACCACCAAAGGCAAAAATACTGCATACATATTTATGTATGATGGACACCATAATTATTCTTTAAATATAAAAGGAATGCAGCAGGAGACATGCATTAAAGCTACATTTTATACATCCATACTATGTGTTCTTAAATTTTCTATCTCTTTGTAATGAAAAATCATATTGAGACTAATGTTATGCTTTAGAATATTTATAAAAAACTATTAACAATAGAATATATATATTATATATATAGTCAACTTGGTGCACACCATACCTGGGTGCCCAGCAACAAGAATATATAAAACCAAACAAAGCTGCTGCATTCTCACAATCTGAAAAATAGCAAAAAAGATGTATTCAAACAGACAATACGCACAGAATACTCAATGTTTTGGTCCTACAGGGACCTTCATCAGGAGCATGTGAACAAGTAACAAACTTTTAGCTTTTAGTGAGACTCTAGAACAGGGATCCCCAACCTTTTAAACCCGTGAGCAACATTCAGAAGTAAAAGGAGTTGGGGAGCAACACTAGCATGAAAAATGTTCCTGGGGTGCCAAATAAGGGCTGTGATTGGCCATTCAGTAGCCCCTATGTGGATTGTCAACCTACACTGAGGCTCTGTTTCGCAGTGCACATTTTATGCAGCCAAAACTTGCCTCCAAGCCTGGAATTCAAAAATAAGCACCTGCTTTGAGGCCACTGGGAGCAACATCTAAGGGCTGGGTGAGCAACATGTTGCTCACGAGCCACTGGTTAGGGTTTCTGCTCTAGAATATGAACCCTTGTCTGAAAATGGCACCAAAATGGTTGCAAAGCAACCTATTACCATGTAATTACATGCACTAAACACTGCCACAAGTTAAGACATCATCAGGAAAGTAAAGTGTAACCAGTTAACTAGTGAAAAATCTGAGAAACTTCAATAGGGAGCTATTATACTAACCATTTTCTATTATATAGAGGCCCCATCTTATTGTGTATGACATAGCTAGTGCCTGTAGGTATGAGAGAAAGGAGAATCCTTTACTGTATTGGTATTGCCAATATAATAATGTAATTTGTGGTTTGGCAATGGCCCTTTGTCTGCCATATTTTTAAGCACAAAAATATGTGGAGTCACTTTGTGGATATCACGTTTCCTGGCAAGGGCATGCGCCTACATATACACATGGAAGCTCAGTGCACCTGCACACATCCACCTCTGCTCTCCTTGGGTGAAAGCTTTGTTGCACTAGATATGCTAAATTTAATGTTCATTTTTGTCTTGCCTTCAACATTACTTCGTCCTGCTATCAAATGATAGGAGAGAGTGTGGCACTGTAATAAAGAGAAATTGTTAGTCTGTTTCCTTCTCTTTTTACATAATCATATTCACATAAAGCACAAGCTACTGATAAATAGACAACCTCTAATTAAAAGGATTAGAACAATAAATATGTTTTATTACCACATTGCAAACAAAAAGAATTGTGCCCACGAGATGCAGATTAATGTTTAGTAGAAGGGCAAATGCACTGACCTCTCCTGCTCTCTGATTAACACTGACATATCTGTCAAATGATTTCACAGCCAAGCTTGATTGTGTTGTACTAAGCAATATTTGTTTTGTTTATTACATTCCTACATTCTACATATATATCATTAGTAAAATGCATGTGAGATAGACTTACAAGATCCTAAATACAAAGCAATATGTAATACTGAGAATATAAAGAAAATATACTGAGAGTATACAAGAATATACTATTTTTACATGAGGCGAAGCCCTGCGGGGAAAAATGAAGGCAATTTAGCTGGGCTGTGCTTAGTTTTTTGTGTGCATCCATATATAGCAAGCTACCATAGCAGCAGTACAGAGTAGCAGATTATGCTACTCAGCCTGTAGCTTAAAGTCACATTGCTGTGTGGCAACTAGATTTGAAAACATTTTTAGGAAATAGTAGTTACTTAACATGGGGTACAAAAAAAGGAAGGAAAACCCTGACTTCTAATGATAGGCACATGCACCATTAAGCCCTGAAGAAATTCCTGCAGAATAAAACATTCCGTCTTTTTTGCATCTCTTTGAGGTTGAAGCAAAGCTAATTGACAAATTGGATAGCCTAATGTCTGAAGGAAAAGGTGACGAAACATACCGAGAGCTCTTCAACAGCATGTAAGTAATGAAACAACCTTATTCACTTGTTGGAATTTGCATATGCCTTATGGGAAGAAAACACGATCTGTTTTTTGTTTCAAATTAGGAATCCAACACCTCACCGTGTTAATTGTTTATGTTAATTTGATTTTCAGTACTGTCTATTTAAAGTGACCTCTGTCTTTCTAGTGTTTTAGTAGTAATATATTCTTGAAAGAATTGAAGATACTTGAGTGGGCGATCTGTTGGCGGGGGCTGTTTTTCAGCTCAGAGGAAAATCGGTTACTGGCAGATGCTTTAGTAGCTGCTTTCTGTATTTGTTTGAAAAAAGCATACATGAATTAGACTTGGTGCACGTGTGGGAACCATTATCCAAAAACCTGTTATCCAGAAAGCTCAGAATTATGGGATATCCATCTTGCATAAACTTTTCTCTGTAATAATAAACTAGTACCTTGTACTCGCAATAAATAATCTTTATTGGAGGCAAAACAGTCCTATTGGGTTTAATTAATATTTAAATTATACTTTAGTTGACTTGAGTTATGGAGATCCAAATCATGGAAAGACCCCTTATCCGGAAAACCCAAGCATGCTGGATAACAGGTCCCTTACCTATATATATGTTTTTACTACTGTTTTTCTTTATTAGTAATGGTATTTTAGTGTGAGGATTTGGAATTCATAGCAAATATGTGTATTGGCTGAACAAATTTCTTTCCAGTATTATATTGATTTTACTGAATGAGCCCAGATTTTCTTATGCAAAAATGTCATCACTTGCACATCTTTTTTTAATGGAAAAAAATGGTGTGTACATGCATTGATCATTTTAGTTCTTATCAGGCAACATGTCTTAATTGTGTCCTACTGCTGGATGAGATAAAATACCTTGTGAAATAATGAGTTTGTGGGGCTGTTACATTATATTTGGAACAAATGTTGACAACCCTCAATCATTTTTCTTCCACATACAGTATCCTGAATGATTCAGTTTCTGTATATGCAGTGCCAGATTTAAAAATAAAACTGCTCTAGGTCACTCATACTCTCTGCCCCACCCCCCCTCAAATTCACACACCCAGCACACCCCCTGCACTTGAACCTTTCTTATCTTCTTCACTGCTGCAGTTTCCCTGATCATCAGTTATGATGCAGCCAGTGGGCGGCATGCCGACCCTAGCAATTTACCTCTTGAGGCCCAGATCTTTGTGGTCTGTCCACAAATCCAGGCCTGCTTTTGCATGAGCCACAATGGCTGAAGGAGGCCCATCAGAGGAATAAAGAATTATATTTACTTTTAGGCTAAGGCCACACTAGGCGATAGCGCGGCGATTTGACTCGCGGCGACTTTTCGCCGCGACTTTTAAGCCGCAATCGCTGGGGAAACTTTTGCGCTGGCGTCTATGGGGAATCGCCAGCGTAAAAACACACGCGGCGATCTTTTTTCTATTGTCGCTCGAAATCGCCTAGCGAGGCAATTTCGAGCGACAGTAGAGAAAAGATCGCCGCATGTGTTTTTACGCTGGCGATTTGTCGCGATTCCCCATAGACGCCAGCGCAAAAGTTTCCCCAGCGATTGCGGCTTAAAAGTCGCGGCGAAAAGTCGCCGCGAGTCAAATCGCCGCGCTATCGCCTAGTGTGGCCTTAGCCTTATGCAGTGAATTTTTAGATTGTTTACATTTATGAACAGAGCTATCTTTACCTCCCAAATCAGTTAGTTTTTCTATGTAATATGTATGTTCGATTCATACACTATTTTATCTGAAGTAGGGGCCTTGGTGCACAGATAGCTTGCAATGTATTTTTATTGTTAGCCAATATAGGTATCACTTCTACAATACCTTTTGTATTTGTTTGTTTTTTAATTTGTTATTTCTGAACCAGAAAGTGTATTTCTTTTAATTTAAAATATTGGCTTGTAGGCAGCCAACTCAGGCCATTTTGTCTGGTCATGTGCTTTCAGAAACAGCCAACACTTTAGGATGGAAATGCTTTCTGGCAGGCTGTTGTTTCTCCAACTCAATGTAACTGAATGTGTCTCAGTGGGACTTGGGTTTTTACTACTGAGTTCTGTAATTAGATCTACCAGGGAGCTGTTATCTTGTATCAGGGAGCTGTTGTCTGGTTACCTTCCCATTGTTCCATTGTTAGGCTGCGGGGTGGGGGGGGTGATAGACTGAAGTTTATCAGAGCACAAGTCACGTGACTGGGGGCAGCTGCGAAATCGACTATATCTAGCCCCATGTCAGAATTCAAAGTTAAATATAAAAAAATCTGCTCTTTTGAGAAACAGATTTCAGTGCGGAATTCTGCTGGAGCAGGAGAAAAAAACATGTTTTCTCATAACAGTATCCCTTTAAATGTATGTGATTGTCAAATGTCCCCATTGTTGAACCTTGTGGTACAGCTCTAAATACCATAGCCAAACTTTAAAATTATAACCATCCACTGTTCTTTGCACTCTTTTGCCAGTTTTGAATGTAGTTCTACAGTTACCCGAATGTATTAACTTGGCCATAGTTTAGTTTTAATAATCCCTTTTGATTTAATTTGACTTATTCATCATACAATCATTATTAATGTTTATAATCATTTTATGTATACAGGAGAGCATTAAAGATTAAATCAGGAACTCTACAAAATTCCATTTAATCTTTGCTGGAATTTTGATTGCCTTCAGTTATTTGTTGATTTTTTGACTTTCAATTAAAATTCAATCAAATTGAGTTGTTTTATTCTTATTCTTTTTATTGCTAATCATCATCATCATTATTATGACACCAGTTATTTTCTAATAAGTGTGAAGATAAAGAAACCATGAATGTTAAACTGGTAGTATTTGCGAGCTCTTAAATTCTTCTATATCTAACAGCTACAACCAATATGGTAGAGACTGTATGTTCTATTTAAGTCTAAAATCCATTTTAAGATTTTAAGATAGTTTTAGTACAACATAGTGCAATCCCTAATTTTAGAGAAGTGTTTTTCTTATGATTTTTGCAAAGTAGTAGAGTGGAGTTTAGTGTTGTGTGAATGCATAATAAAAATACAAATATTAGTTATATTGCCTTGGCCTGTGATTCCCATACTCGATTACATTACTTTATTGATGTCACCGATGGAACAACTGAGAAATTACAGCACTGGGAATTTCTATATAAACTATCGTGTGTTACTTCAATACGTGTTGCTGATAATTCTGAATATCCTAGACATCATGTGATAGATGCAACAGAAGCATTGATGTTCAAAAACATACAGTAGTTCTCATAACACTCTCTAGAAAAAAGCTCTATGCTTAAATACTCTTTAATGTAATATCTTACAATTGCTGAATTTCTTGCATGTGAAAAACTAGACCAAGCAAAGCAATCATTTTTGCATTCACTATTCAATTCTTTTGTGGTGTTATTTTTCTTCAATGAGAATTTGCATTAGAATTTCACTTCCTAAAAGAAATAAGATATTTCCGTTTTGTGGGTAATCTGACAATTATTTTTTATCAATGCTTCCTGGATTAGAATTCCACTCTTTGGTCCATATCCTAGGTAAGGTATAATTGAATTTAATATTCCTGACATTTCCACTCTGAAATAAGAATAAGTACTCTAGACATTATTTTGTGTTTATAAAAATATTTTTCTAAAGAAATGTGTGATTTGAATTAAATGATTTTGCTGATTTTAATATCATGAAATAAGTAGTAGGTAGTTAGACATAGGTCAAGATAAGCCAGATAACTAATTCTGATGGATTCCAAGTGCATTTCAGGCCAAAATTTGTGTTACTGACCCCAGGATGGTAAGGAGCTGATTTCAGGGAAAAACTTTGTGTGCTGAGGTATAACACAACACAGACATGTCAACACCTAAAAGTTAGCTGTCATTAAATTAAGATTAATTGAATACAAGTTAATGGTGGGGGTTAACCGTTCAGTAAAACCTGATATTTTGATAACATTGGCATTTTTTTACCAAGTTGTAACCATTGTTACTGTTCGGTAAAAAATGTTAATCAATAATAAATTAGATAAATATATTTCTGATTAAAGCAAATGTGCATGTTGCCCTTGGGGAGTGCATTCTAGAAAGAAGAGGTTTTAATGTTGTAATATAGTGTTGATATATCTAGCAGTAGTAAACTAATAAAAATTAGTAATATTGAAAAAGTTTCACTAACTGAACTGAACAAAGCCACTCAGAGTGAAGTGATGAATAGTGAAACACTTTCAAGATTGCGTATCAAGTCCAGTTGTTTAAGGGCAGTGACACAAAGGAAGATTTGTCACCATCGATTTTTTAGACATGGCTGCGGGCGACAAATCTCTCAAATACCTCTTTATTGCCAGTAATTTAAATCGCAGGTGGTATGCCCAACTGATCACTAAATCGGTGAAGATGTCTCCAGACAAAACTGGAAGGAAGCAAGCATCAAATATTCCCTGTACCACTGCCCTTAGATTTATCACTGTTGGATAATATATAAAATGACCAGGATGAATGCAAAACCTTCTATGCATGGTGATTAAATACCCTTTTCCCCTGAGTACAGCTGGGAATGTCAACAAAATCATTCGTGGTTACTTATTAAGTCATTTACATTTCCGTGTATTTTTTCTCAAAAACACAGTCAGGGTAATCATTTATTGTGTGCACAGAAAAAAAGAAGACATTTTCATGTATACAGATAAAGGGGGGCATGCTACTTGTCTTAACCAGTCCATAGGCAGAAATAGCAAAATCACCATCAAACATGAATTTGAGTATAAATCAAGTTTGCAAAATAAAAACGGTAATATTTTTAAGTTAAGTTTATTTAATGGAAAACAAATAAAAGACATGCACTTATAAACAGCAAATTACACTTCTTTAATGTAGTTAAGGTTCTGTTTGTAGTTAAAGAAAGACATAATGTCTTTTAAGGTAATGCTAACATAACTTTCTTTTATTTCTTTTTAGCCTATTAAAAAAAATTGAGCGGGAAACATGGAGAGAAAGTGGCGTGTCATTGATTGCCACTGTAACAAGACTTATGGAAAGACTTCTGGACTACAGGTAAGACTGATTGTATTCTGAGGCAAGGATACATTTTGCAATGATCTGGAAAGTAAGATAACTTTTTACAGTTACCTTTTCAATGTAATCTTTGTTTGGTCCAGAAAATAATTTAATGCACTAGGTTTCACTACTGTGCAGAAAAACACTGATTGAACTTGTCAGCCTCAGTGCTAGTGATGGATAGCAGACAGCTGGACAGAAAGATCTCCTGTCACCTATTTATGATTTGTATTGTGCCTTCCAGAAATGCATCATAAAAATGATAGCTCTTAATGGAATCCTGGGATATGTTTCATATATCAGTCTTTTCTAGAGCAATATTATAGTCACTGTCCCTTTGTATTCTATCACATGAATTCTAATATTCCTTTCTATGCAATTTTATACTACTACAAAGACGGGCTTTATAAATTATCATGGTAGTTTTACATAGTTATATACATTAACTTGCTATAATTAAGATATTGCAGCATATTGTCAAATAAGCAGAAACGTTTAGAATTTGATGGACAATAAAATAAGACTTTTAACTTCCCAACCCATCTCCTGGAAATGTATTTCATTAATCTCATCTTTTCAGTTCTTTTGTGCTTTGGTTAATTACAAGTATGCATTAACAGGTAATTTATTGTCTATATTGCACAGTTGGCAAAGCTGCACACTACTACTATACACGCCACTGTATCGTAGTCTTTCCATGCTCTTACCAAGCATGGTATTCTGTATTCTGCCTAACAGTATTGGCTTTCTACTCCCAAATCAGGCATGCTGTGATTCTCTATCTGTTCTTTGAAGTCATTTATAGAAAATGTTCCTTTTTTTAGAGCCTTGGGGATGAAGGATATTAAATTAATATAAAAAATCTGGTTCATTAGATTAAAAAAATCTACCTAGTTTTATGTATGAAGCCGTTTGGATTTCGGTTAGAGTACAAGGCTTAGCTAAGGCATTAGGCTTCAGGATCTTTGGTCTGTAGATGAATATTAAAAGAAGCTGTTGACAGTGTTAATAGAAATTACTGTGTTGCTTTAATTTTTATAAAAAAATTGGCCAAATTAAAGGGCATAAAATTAATGTTAATGTTAATAATTGTCTTACTATAGAAGGATAGGTTTTGCCAGATACCAAGAGGTTTTTGCAGTTTAATTTAGGAAACACATCTTACTGTTCCTGATGTTTTAAATTGTCTCATGTAGACCACATGGAAAACTATCCTTGTAAATGGGTCCAATGAGTTTGGTTATGGCTGATACATGTACTTCGATTTGTGACCCATGGTAATTGTATAGGTTTTTTTAAGCATACAGTTAGTTTTGAAAGAGCTTAGTAGGTTGTTATCTTACATATGAATTCATCTCATAATTATAGTTAAAAGACCAATGGATCGAATGTTCTTGATCATTTTGTACCTTGCTTCTTATGGTAAGGAAGGACAAATTATTTCTTGTATTATTAACTTTGGGGAGCTGAACATGCAAAAATAGTTTTATGATATACGGTAATTATTTCAGCCTGTCGTTCTATTTTCCCCTCTTTGTGCCTGGGCAGTCAATTAAGTGTCCTTCTTTCTTGAAAATTTTTTGTCAAAGAAAATGAATACAAATTTTAAATAAAAAAAAAAAAAAAAAGAATAAAGTATCCAGTCGAGGCCTGGCTAATGCGCACCTTATTATAGGTATGACATATGCTTTTGGTATGTTTCAGATGCCTCCCTAAATATACTCACTAAATTGTGGCTGGACTTTCTATAAAATGTAACCCATAACATTAACATTTTCTTTTCAGAGACTGTATGAAAATGGGGGAGGTTGATGGAAAAAAGATTGGCTGCACTGTCAGCTTGCTCGTAAGTTATTCTACTTTTTAACTTCTGCTTGCATATACTTCTGCCTAGAGTTGGTTTACATATCATTTTGCATTATTTTGTGTTATACAATACACTATTAGCTGAGCTAAAATAGAAAAATATGGCATAGCTGTATAATGATCTGCAATGTCAGGTTCCCAGCATCCCAGAAAAAGCTCAGACAGATCCATTTGTCCTTATATTTCAGACAATTAATAGTAAGCAGAATACTTCAAGCCTGAAGATCTTTAACATGCTAACAGTATGCTGTTACAAGCCATACCCGATGAAAAGGTTAAGACGTGAACTTGTCTAAAATAATGAGATGTGGTTGCTACTGCCTCGGTGGCAGCAGCAGCAGGACTTGACATCTCTGCGTGGTTTGTTTTTCGGCAATCAAGCAGAGTATATAATGAATCCCATGGGTCCTTGCGTAACAGAAACACAGTTCTACAGAACTAAATGCAGATTTCACATCCCTGAAAAAACATACTGCTTGTACTTCACAACAATTCACTTTGTGCGTCCCAATCAAATTATTATTGCTTCTTCTATTGCATTTGAGAATTATGGCACCTCAGTAAAGTGGTTAACTAGTTATACACTATTGGGATTACACAGCTAGAGCGGGAAAAAAGGAGACTGAGTATGTAAAGTGTAATAGTGATCTGCTCATTACAAATCAAAGGCTTTCAGAAATGCAGACTTAGTAATACTGTCCTGTTTGATGTGCTTGCTATTTAGGCAGGAGATGGACTGCTAATATAGGATTATGTAAAGTTGCATCCTTTTTAATAAGTATTCTCCTATCTCCTTGTTATTAGAAGGCTTACACTAGATTCCTACAAGTACCTTACTTTCACAACAATAAGGAAGTGGATCTAATGAAGAGATGAGTTGGGGTTACAATAACATAACAAAAATAATAATATAATATAGAGGCTTTGTACCTCTATAACACCTTTGCCCAGATGATTGGGATTAGCTATTGGATGGAGAATCTCAACTGCACACAGTACTATACTCTTTGACTGCTTTCATAGGGCAACCTCTGTGACTTTCTGCATGTAATGTATTTCATCAGAATGCATGTGGCCTGGGATGTTTCAGATAAGATGTTTTTATGTAATCTGGATCGCCCTACTTCATCTACTAAAAAGAATTTGAACATTAAATAGGCCTAATATTATTTTGCCACCATCATGGATTTATGCATCATAGTTAACATCAAGTAGAAGGTACTGTTTTTTTTACAGAAAAAAATAAAATAATTTTTAAAAAACTGACTCTGTGGGAGATGGCCTACTTGTAATTATGAAGCTTTTTATAATCACTGTATAAATGTCATTGAAATAAACTTGTATTAAAAATGTAGCATATGAGGGTAATTTTATGTCCATTTTATGCTATGATGATGCAAGATATTGACATAATATGCCTCCAATTTTTCTAGAATTTTTACAAGACAGAACTGAATAAAGAAGAGATGTATATACGCTATATACACAAATTATATGATCTCCACATGAAAGCACAAAATTTCACAGGTGAAGACACTTCCTTGTATGTGCAGTTATTGTATGTTTTGTGCATAGTAAATTGAAATCATTTTATTTCCCCTTTAATTGCAAACAATGTATTGCATCTGTAATAACAATTAAACAAATAATTGTTCGATTTATTCTGTTCTTATTTGTTTAATTTATTCTGTTCTTTGTCTAGAGGGTGCATACACTCTTTTGTTATATGATGAATTATTGGAATGGTCAGATCGCCCACTAAGAGAATTTATCAGCTACCCAATGCAGACAGAGTGGCAACGCAAGGAATACCTACACATGACTATTATACAGAACTTTGACAGGGGAAAAGTAAGCAATTGCTAGTTGTGTTCCAAGTTCCACTGTATCAGGAGATTTACATTTGCAAAGCCACTACATTTGCATATATTGAAGCCAGCTATCTAGCCCAGGGTTATTCAAATGTGGCATAATGTGAACCTAAAGTTGTTTTTAGGGCCCCTGCCTGCTTATGGACTCCAAAGGAAGCTGTGTATGGAGACATAATTTTGATATAATCTGGTCCAATTAATTAGCCCACTATATGGAAACAGTTGGACAGTGGTGATCTAGTTGTAGACCTTGCAAAATACCTCTGTCACAGTCTCTTTACTTGACATTATTGCTCCCTTGATAAACATTAAAGCACTTCTATACATAAAATAGATTAGGCATATGTCATATGAAAACAGTCATGCTGCATATCCTTTCCAAAGTGTTCTATTATAGGATATGCTCCTATTGTACTTAGACATGAGGTTACATTTCACAAAAGCTTGGCATTTGGGATAATGACCTACTAATCACCATGTAGTTTTTTTTTAGTTGTGACATTTTCCATGATTCATTGCTATTTAATGTATAAACTTCATGCAGCTTTAATTGTAAATATCTATAATCATAGCAGGTTCTGCTTACTCTGATTGTTTGTGTTCTTTTGCAGTGTTGGGAGAATGGAATAATACTCTGCAGGAAGCTGGCTGAGCAATATGAAAGCTACTATGACTATAAAAATCTCAGCAAAATTAGGGTAATTTTAGTGTCGTTTTATAGTTGCTACGTGAACTGTTGAACAAAACCTTGCTGTTCCTATGATATGCACATAACTACATTTTTTCTATAAAATTGCTTAGTAAAATAGTGCTCCTAAAATTCTTATTTATGACATTTGAAAATTTGTGCCATGAAGGTGAATCATAACTAATTCTACTTCTATAATAATGCAAACTGTTCTAAAATGTGTCATAGAAAAAAACTGCATTAGATTACTTGCTACTTAATAATCTGAAAATAGATATTACTGGTCTAGTAAAGTTAGATTAATTGCCACAAGCATTGAAATGGTTGCTGAGATACAGAACTTTCATTTGAAACAGTGTACCGTAGGTTGTTCTTCACTTTAAGGGCAGTGAGGTTGTGGAATGCCCTGCTTGGTTATGTTGTGATGGCTGATTTCATTAATGCTTTCAAGATGATTGGATGATTTCTTGGACAAGCATAATTTGAAAGGCTATTGTGAAAGTGAATTCTACAATTAGTATAGTTATTGGTAAAAATAGTTAAGATATGTGAATGTATAGATAGGTCTGATGGCACCTCCTGTGCCATCAGTTTACAGAAAGGTTTATATTGCACTTGGAAGCTTTTAAACAATTATTTCTATCTTAGTGTAATGAACTCATATGTTAACAATAATGCACAATGTTAACACATTTAATTTATTTATAGATGATGGAAGCTTCTCTATATGATAAAATTATGGATCAGCAGCGCTTGGAGCCTGAGTTTTTCAGGGTTGGTTTTTATGGCAAAAAATTTCCATTTTTCTTGCGAGTAAGTAATATTGCGAAAACAAGTCAGTATTAACATTAAATTAAGAACAAAAATGTGGCAAGCTTTAAAAAGCAAAGTGATAACATCTGGATTTCATACTGCAATATTAATTTGTGTGGAATTTCTTAACTCAGCTGTTTTTCTTTTCACGACAATATGCTGTTTATTAGCATATAAAAATATGCAAAATTAAATATTAAATGTAATATTAAATTAAATGGAACTGTACTAGTAGGCGCACTCATGGAAATATAGTCCATGCCATTGAAAAGCAAGTTGTTCTCTATAGGCCTTTAAGCACATCTAGTTACACAGTAGTTGTTTTGCTTCTGGTTTACAATAGTACATGTATGGGACCTGTAATCCAAAATTTCTGGGACCTGGGGTTAACCTGATAAGGGATCTTTCCATAATTTGGATCTCTATGCCTTAAGTCTGCTAAGTGATCATTAAAATATTAAATAAACCCAATAAGATAGTTTTGCCTCCAATAAGGACAATTATATCTAAGTTTGGTTCAAGCACATAGTACTGTTGTGTTATTATAGTAAAGTAGGAAATCATTTTTAAAAATTTGAATTATTGCATAAAATGGGGTCTATGTGAGATGGCCTTCTCATAATTCAGAACTTTTCGGATAATAATAATAGTAAATAATTCTAGAGATGTATTGTAATAAGAGTTTTGCTTCGGTATGTTTTACCAGACATTAAGAGGGTTGTGTATTTATTGTATTGTTTTGTTTGTGTTTATTTCATCCTAATCCTGCCCTGCTATCCATATGTTTCATTGTATGCCTCATTTTCCCCACAATTATCTTCCTTTCTTTATAGCTTTTCAACATTCTCATGTGTTTCCATATCATATTGTCTATAACTGTACCTTTTTGTTCTATATACTGAACAATTTAATGAGAACTAGTGTAGTGGCTATGGTTGTCTTGTGACAAAAGTGTTGTAAGTCAATGTTGTGCAACTTCTAAGACCTTGGTGGTAAGAGGCTATTTGGGTTAATCTGAAAAATAATAACATCTGATTTTTAATTACGGTACAAGTAACTGTTCAGATCATTTTGTAAAATGTTTGAAGGCTACAAAAAAAAAGTTTAATCACTTATTGATAAGTAATATATAGCTGTTATGATAGGAATACAACTTTGGGTAAAGCAGTGAAAGAAATATAAGAGCCCTTTAGCGCGCATTCAAAGAGCACTTCTTCCACTGGTGTGGCTGCAGTTTGCATATCACAGCAGATTTAATAAATCTGGGAAGTGGTACAGACTGCAGTACCATGGGGAGTAGGTCTGCCCACTGCCTCTGAATAATAATAATTCTGAATGATGTGCACTACCTGCCAGGGGCCTCTTGAACAGTGCTCTATATTCTGAGGGAGTGATCTCCAAATAATGGCTCACGACAACACGTTGCTTACCAACCCCTTGGCTGTTGCTCCCAGTGGCCTAAAAGCAGGTGCTTATTTTTGAATTCCTTGCTTGGAAGCACATTTTGGTTGCATAAAAGTTAGATGTACTGTCAAATAAAGCCTACTGTGACCTGTCTGTCCACATAGGAGCTACCAAATAAACAATTACAGGCTTTATTTGGCAGCCCCAGGAACTTTTTTCATGCTTGTTTTGCTCCCCAACTCTTTTCACTTTTGAATGTTGGGGACCTCTTTTCTAGGGCTATAGACAGGCTATAGCCTTTTTTGGTCTTCTATATTGAAAATTATCCCTTATGTGGCATTACTCTTTATAACAATAATATTCATTCGTCTGTTACTCTGTCACTTGTGCTTTAATGAACCTGTGTGGTGTAGAACTTACATGGATCTTGCGCAAATACCTCTCATCAAGAACCTCACCTGAAGTAAAGTATAGAAATTAATGCCACTGTAATTTTGCAGTATGCCACATGGTTTTTAAGTCTAGAATGTTTCTAAGAATTTCTTTATATCTTTAGAATAAGGAGTTTGTTTGCAGAGGACACGACTATGAAAGGCTTGAGGCTTTCCAGCAGCGAATGCTAACTGAATTTCCCCATGCCATTGCAATGCAACATGCCAACCAGCCTGATGAAACCATATTTCAGGCAGAAGCTCAGTGTATCCTTGTATCATTTAGAACTTTCAATGTCACTTTTGCTCTCTTCTACTCAATCTTTAGAGTTCATACAATGAGTAATCACACGTTTCCCCAAAAGCTGATGGTTAATTTTCTCACTGCTGCCACTCTATATTATTTCTTTGACATGGCACAGAAAGCATACTGCTCAGTTTCATTGATTTCTTTCAGGTTAAGGACAACAATGATTACTGACTATTTACTGACTGTGCCTGGTGCATGTAAGCAAACAATGAACTCTTTCATATGCTATCAACAAGACAGTATGCAACTTTATTTTATTGCTATCGGCCTCCTGACGGCTTATTGAGTAAGAACACAAAAGAGTAAATAGCAACCGCACTGCAATAGTTATTTATAATGTACTAGAACCTAACAACAAATTTTAAAGCAATTATTTCATTTGTTTTTTGACTGTCTTTGACATCTGTTAACATTTATATTAGTTTGCCACATGTTTCATGCAGATGGTATATAAAAATGCCTTACAGCACTGAAGGTCATCATTTGTGAGTATTAAAATGCATTTTAGTGGTTCCCAATAATACCTAGAAGTTTTTGATAGTTGTGATGGTTTACAAGAGCACTACACTTTATATATGAGGCTATGTATCTTCTCTTATGGGGGAAGTCGATACCGGAAAAATATTCGCAATGCGAAAAGTTATGCCTTTGTGCAAACCATGTTTCTGTTGCGCGAATTTAATATAGCTTTTCCGAAACTGGAAACTGTTTAGCATCCTCTTCTGACAGGGTAAGATTATTTGCGAGTTTTGTGCCAATGCGCAGTGAATGTAATACAACTTCTTACTGAAAAAGTTATGTTTGCTCCAAAAGATTGCGACACCTTCAAACACTTCTTAATAATGGGCAATGCGCAAATACAATTTGCAATGCACAATTAAAATTTGCAATGCAGTAACAGTTTAAGAAAGAGTATTACACTGTGAAATGCAAATTTTAATTCATATTTGTGCAAATTGCTTTGCTCTTTGAGATTTTATTACATTCCCCCTTTAGTGTATGTTACTGCCACCGAGTATAGATATTATGGAGAGAATACCGTGACATGTAAATGAGACAGATTGCCCTTAACTTCTTATGCAGATTTGCAGATTTATGCTGTAACACCAATACCAGAAACCCAAGAAGTTCTGCAGAGAGACGGTATCCCGGATAATATCAAAAGTTTCTACAAAGTGAATCACATATGGAGATTTCGATATGACAGACCTTTTCACAAAGGGACCAAGGACAAAGAAAATGAATTCAAGGTACAGAACAGACTTAAAAACAGTGAGATATGAAAGAAAGAACACTTTGTATTACATCATGCTGACTCTTTAGGAATGTACAGTGTAACTCAGTATTTGCAATATATTTCTGTTTCACTGCCGATGGGCATGTGGTGAAAAAGACCACACTTCATTCCCAACAAATTTCTCACATGCCTTATTTTTATAAACACATCCAGTTTGTAGTAGCAGAAATTGCTTTAGTCTAATGAATTGTGTCAGTGCTGGCTGAAGGTTTTCAATTACTGTTGCACATTTATCACCAGATGACAATATGGATATAGATTTCCTGACATGACATTTCTCCCTTGGATATTTTTCACTTCTAAGTATAGACTGCTGTTTGGAATAAATGCACAATCATCTGTGTGCTATGGAGTAAAAATTGCATATTTTGTGCACTTAATTATACTTGGAAGGTCACAGTCTGTTCCTGTGAAAGATAATTGCCTCCAAGCCAGGTTATTCAATTTGGCTTACTTATGTGAACTATTAATGGGAAAGCACTTCAGCACTGTGACACAATTAATCCAAAATCGTGACAAAGATCTGACATATGTAGCACTTAATTGCAATTGGTTGTTCTCATGTAAATACAAAGAATAGCAAATGTTTCCCCACAATGAATAATGCAGATAATATATCATTGTATATATTTTATATATATATATATATATATATATATATATATATATATATGTTACATACACATGAAAAATGACCTTTCTTCCCCCTCAGAGTCTTTGGGTAGAAAGAACTACGTTGACCTTGGTACAAAGTTTGCCTGGAATTTCTCGCTGGTTTGAAGTTGAAAAACGTGAAGTGGTAGGGGCAGAGTTAATTACACATTTTACAATTCCTGATGTTAAGGTACTGTAAATCTGCATGTGAGTGCTAGGTTTCTAGTTTCTAGCCATTTATTTCTCTTCATGCTCTCTGAGAGGAAAGATAGCAGAAGGCATAACATCTAGAGCTTATACATCATGTTTGGAATGCTATGTTTTATTTATATATTGTTTAAATGCATGCTTCAGATGATATTATGGTAACATAATGGAAAACAATAACCAAATAGCCCATGTACTTGTATGCATATATAGGCATTAGATGCCAGACCCTGGTGCAAAGTTTATTCAATTCACATTGCTTGTAGGGGGTGTTTAAAATAAAAAAGAAATCAACAATCAAACAGAAGGTGAAATTGAATATTTGTTGTATATCTGCACCCATTATATTTATCACCTCAGCCCAGATGTACATTTTATTATTTACACAGTACATCCTTACAAAATAATCACTATTTAAACATGGATGGCCATATTATCCATTTGTTCATTACAATGTTCGTGCACCAGCACAAAAGTGTACAAAATCCACACGGTGCAGATAATGACCATGGTAAAAAAATATCTGTTTGGCATTAAGATTTTGGACAATTAATGTTGTAAGTTACTCTGGCTGGCATAGTGAAGTCTAGAATATCACCCAATGTGAAGTGGCAAATGAGCTGTCCATTCATTAGACTATGTAACCATAAGAATGAGTAGTGAACTTTGGTGATAGTAACATGCAAAAAAGGGGGCCCTCAGCACGTGGAGCGGACAAACCCGAAAACCTTTTGGAGCAGGTATTCAATGAAGGCAATCTTCCAGGCAAATATTAAAGTGAAGAGAGTTATATTGTGTCCACAGCCTAACACGTTTCGTGTCACAAACACTTAATCATAGGCATATGATTATATATATATATATTAATCATAAAAGTGGGAATGGTCAAAACTGGCTTCCTTTATGACCATCCACAGAAGTTGGACTGCACTGATTTAATTTATTATACAGCTGTTATTTATGTTGCATTCATATTTTTGGGGATCACTAAATAAAGGTTTACTTACACCCCGGTGCATCCCAGCCCAGCCCTGATGCCTCTCCCCCCCTCCCGCTCCACGCTTCTAACTTCTAGCGTTGGAGCCAATGTCGGACTGGCCCGTCGGGACACGGGGAAAAAGCCCGGTGGGCCTCGACCCTCATGGGCCCCCGTCAGGCCAGACCGCCTCTCCTGACATTCGGTTTTTCCAAAAAAAAATGTTTTTTTTTTAGGTGCCGCACAGTGCCGTCTACGCATGTACGCTGAGCGATGTTGTTTGCGCGTCACAGTAGGGGCGCGGAGGGGGGCCCTGGACAGCAGGCCCGGAGCGGGTCGAGGGGGGGCCGAGCATCATGGCTAGTGCAGTGAGCGTTATTGCACTAGCACGAAGTCGAAGGATTTAGCGCAAATAGTTTGATCGAAAGATCGAACGAAAAATGGTTCGATCGAAAGATTAAATCCTTCGAATCGTTTGATTAGAAGGATTTTAATCCATCGATCAAACGGTTTTTCTTCTTCATTAGAAAGCCTGTGGGTACCTTCCCCATAGGCTAACATTGCACTTCGGTAGGTTTTAGGTGGCGAAGTAGGGGGTCGAAGTTTTTTTTAAAGAGACAGTACTTCGACTATCGAATGGTCGAATAGTCAAACGATTTTTAGTTTGAATCGTTCGATTCGAAGTCGTAGTCGAAGGTCGAAGTAGCCAAAAAAATCATTCGAAATTCGAGGTTTTTTTTATTCTGTTCCTTCACTCGAGCTAAGTAAATAGGCCCCATAGCGTTTAAGCTGCAATGAATGAGCTGTTTTAACTTGTAGTGCAACTGGAAACTATACGGTATAATGTGATTTATAGAATGCTCCTTGAGGACTTGCCGAACATCATGGTATGAAATGACTGTAACTTCCTCTTTTTTCAGGTTGAAATGAGTCCACTTGAAAATGCTATTGAGGTCCTAGAAAATAAGAACCAGCAGCTGAGGATGCTGATTAGTCAGTGTCAGTCACGACAGATGCAGAACATCAACCCACTTACAATGTGTCTGAATGGAGTTATAGATGCTGCAGTTAATGGGGGTGTTTCCAGGTATCAGGAGGTCAGTTTCAGTCAATGGAAGGCTGTTTTCCAGAATAATGACTTAAGCTAAGGCTACTGCTTGAGAAGAGTAAATCATAAGGCCTTTTTTGTGAATTGCATTCTAATGACTAAAGAATAGTGATGAAATCTGAAAACACAAATTCTTCAATATCCTGCTGTATTTGTGAATTTTCTGAAGACTTTAGGCTAGACAAAAGTTAGAAATTAGTTTAAGTAGTCCTTCACATGGGCCATTGGTCTAAAATTACTCTTAAAGCAGATAAATGAACAACTTAAACATAAAGTACAGATACAATATAGATTTAGAATGCTTTTTGAATTATTTCTCTTGGGAACACACACTGTAATAAACAAACAAAGTTACAAAGCCAAAGTGCCAAATGTGTAGAAAATCACAATGAAGAAGGTCCCTGCCTCTTGACTTAATTATACCCCTGAGACCAGCACCCCAAAGCATATAAATCATGCTCAGTGTATCCGTTAGATGCTAGCACTTATTTGATTTCACACCCACAGTCATCCGGTATTTATTGATATATAACCATGAAAAAAAGAACACCGTTTCAGTGGTCAATTTCTAAACTTAAAGGGGAACTACGGCTTCCAAACCAAAATTTGATACATAGGCCCAAATAACACAGAAACCCCTAATATACCCATCACCGTTACCTGTTTCTTCAGCTGTTTAACAGTTCTTTTCTTTCTGCATCATTTGAAATCCTGGCAGGGAAGGGGGGACTAAAACACTGATGTTACAAATGTAACAACTTCTCCACAGTTTACAGACAGCGTGCAGGAACTACATAACCTACAATGCATTGCACTGTGATGTTCTGTTCCTTGTTAAAATAACATGTGCAAGGAATTGTGGGGTTTGGAGGATGCAGTCTAATCATATCTGGCTGCTGATACAAAGTAACAGTAGTCAGCCAGCTCAGCAAAGTAGTCAGACAGATCAGCAGGAGGACAGGGGGCTCGGTTTAGGGAACCGTCAGAAGCCATTAAAATCATGAAAAGTCTGCATATCTCTTAATTGATGTATATTGCAAAGTTGCTTGAAATTATGTTTACTTTTCAAAAAGCTAAGTGATGTTTTTGTGGAGTTCCCTTTAAAAGTATTTGTGAGTACTGCTAGATGTAATTATCAATACACAATGACTTATGCTTTTAGGTTACATTAAAACAGCCCTTAAACAAATTTTTTCACTGACTGGACTAAAATCTGAGATTAACCCATTTAAATAACCCTATATTATTTCCTTCTCAGGCATTCTTTGTAAAAGAGTATATTTTCAACCATCCGGAGGATGGAGATAAAATCACACGCCTAAGAGAGCTCATGCTTGAGCAGGTATGATAGAAATCTTATTCTTAAATCTTTATAATGTGAAGTTTACTACGGATGCAGCAAACATGAAGTTTAGTCTAAGGATTTACTAGAATGCCATGATTTAAGGATTTGGTTAAGCATGGATTCTTAAGTCATTTAAGTTTACAATCAATGATCTATATTTTAACTCCATTAAGGGAGAATTTTACTCCAGGCTTACGCTGCTGTAAAATTACCGCAAACAGACAGTTGGTCATTGTTAAACTCATAAGTCCCAAAGAGTGTCAGATCTTAATAAATATACAACTTACTATTGAACAGTGCATGGACACTGCAACAGATTTTTCTATATGGAGTTTTATCAATGTATCCACATACTGTACATAACTATATACAGATCATTTTAAAAGAGTTTCAGTGTATTCACTATGTGTTAGAACGTATAATTCTACTAGTCTATTATAAATATAGTGGAAAAGTAAGCGTAAGCTTGTTTAAGTGCAGACTAGTATGCCTTAGCACTGTGTTTGTTTCCAAATAAATATAATGCACTGCACTGTAGATCTCTGGTACCAGATAGATGAAAAGAAAATGTATTACAATGCAAACTAAAAAGGGTTCCCACGGCAACAGTTTTTTTCTGGTTAATATACTGTTGTGTGTTCACATAAGAACCATTCACCTTATAATGAATACAAAAAAGGGTATTATATATTAGGAAATGTAAAGGCATGCAGTTAAATATGGTGTTACAAATGTGGTGTAAAGGGGCAGTGCAGATAAAAAAAAGTAAACCCCTCCCATTTAAAAAAAAAAAACATTTATCTGTAATCCTGGAATTCAACTTTCTGCTTTTTTTTCTGGTTTTGGGACTTGGGTCTTGGGGGTTACCATATAAGGGGTATTTTTGTAATTTCGATCACCATATCATGCCTACTAAAATAATCACTTAAAATTAAATTAACCCAATAGAATTGTTTTGCCTCCGATAAAGATTAGTTATATCTAAGTTGGAATCAAGTACAATTTGCTGTTTATTTATTACCTAGATAAAGAAAATGTGTTTTAACATTTTTTATTATTTGATTAAAATAGAGTCTATAAGAGCTTACCTTCCTGTAATTTGGAACTGTCTGGACAAAGGGTTTCCAGATAATTACTTCCCCATACCTGTATGCAGATAGGGTTGAGACTAAAATTAATTTATTAGTTACTTCATAGGAACTAATGTAAATCTCTAGTGTAACCCCGTAACACTATAGATTTACCAATTATTTGCAGGCATATAAACAAAATACTTGGCTCTTTTCTATGGTCCAAAATATTTTACTTTTCCTAAAGTTTAACAGTAAATTGCCTCCTTATAGATATTATACCGTTCCTTTGTAAATAAACGTTTCCTTGCCTGCAAAGCAAGTTCGTTTATTTCCTTGTATTAAGCCGTTGAATATGTTATTGTAATCAGGAGTTTTGCAAATAATAATATATTTTATCATAAATCCTTGGGTTTTTTTGTGCTTTATACAGCAGATGGCTACATTAATAACTTGAAATGCGTGCATTATAGTAGCAAGAAATATGTTTTGAACTTGACCTATTTTTATTTTAAGGCCCAGATATTGGAGTTTGGCTTAGCAGTGCATGAAAAATTTGTGCCTCAGGATATGAGACCTCTACATAAGAAGATGGTGGATCAGTTCTTTGTAATGAAGTCAAGTTTGGGAATACAGGTATTTTAAGTTCAGTTAAAATATGTGGGAGGGTGAATACAGAAGTAAGACAGAAACAATAAAAATGCAACCTTGCAAAAATGACATCTTTTGGTTATTAGCTTTTATCATATTTCACATGGTTACAGCATGTGTATATATAGCGCTAATTCCTCTGCCGGGATGAGTACTCTTTAATTGACAAATTCGTTTTTTCTTTCCATATAAAGTAAAATTTGCTACCTTAAATATTGCTAAGGGTTCTTAACATTTACTTTATCAAATTTTCAGGATTTTTCCACATGCGTGCCACCAAGTCCTGTTAATTTTCTCAATGGAAGCCCTCATATCCCTAGAAATTCAGCACCTGCTATCATGGGTCCAGATGTTGCAAGAGTGGTACCTAGACGGAGGTAAAGTTCTCTCCACTGTGTATCACTACACAAAGTTCTACCATATAGAGCATTTTAATTAGTTTCATTTATTTAGATTGAGCTGTTTTCTTTTGACTTTTTTATTTGGTCTAGTTGGTTTAATTATCCTCAAATGATGCAACATAAATTTGCTTAAAAGAAATTAAACTAATTAAGTGGAGGAATATTTTCAATGATTCTACTTATAGTACAGTTGTCCATGTAAGCAGCAATATTTGACAGAGTAGTGGGATATATATAATGCCTTTTTCATCTGAAATTTTTTGTGTATTTCATTTTAAATTGTTTTTTTTCCCCAGTCCATTAAGCTATCCAGCTGTTAACAGATACTCCTCCTCTTCACTATCTTCCCAAACGTCGGCAGAAGTTAGTAATCTTACAGGGCAGTCAGAAAGTTCAGATGAAGTGTTTCACATGCAGGTATGGTATTGCTTCAACTGACTGTCTCATGATGAAACAAAAAAATATTTATGCTAATATGATTACTTTCTTAGTACTTAATTATACCTACAGATCAACCAGATCACCTAATCTGGTCATTAGAGACTGAATGGAATGACCATCTGTCTGTATGACAATATTACTTATTTGGCCAGTGACTCTTGTTTGGATACATAAAGGTTATTATATAAACTGATATGTGATAGGGGTGTATTTCAGTCTGCTCCACTGACTTTTTTTTGCAGCTCATAAGTGATTTGCGGCCAGCCCGATACCCCCACACCCGTGGGCATGTGCGGGTTGAAGTTTTCTTTGTCGCCCATAGACTTAAATGCATTTTCAAATTTTCAAGCAAAACAGCTCACATTTGCCCATCACTAGTGATAAATCATAAAAAAATAAATAAAGTTTTCCCATAATATGGTATATATTTCCTTTAGTTGCAGAAATGATTTAAAGAGAATGGTAACCTTTCTAAACATTCTAAACAAGGTATTTACCTTTGAGGACATGCACTGAAAGTACTCTTTCCTGCAATTATTACCTTTTTCCTGATGATTTCAAATTGCTTGTTTAGTCTTCTATGTCAAATGAGTGTTCATCCCATTTTCCTACTAATGTTCTGTTTGGCTACTGATGGGTGCACAAACTAATTAAAGAATGTGGATAAAACATATACTGAACTCTGGCTCAGCAGAACAGAAAATGACTGTACTAGCATTACATATCAAGAAAATGTAAATATTTGTGTCCATTGGTTTAAAAGTGTAGAAAAAAAATCTAAATATTATACAAATAACTATAGTTAACCAGTTCATGGTGAGCATTTTTTATTGCTACAATTTGATACAAATAAACAACTTTATACATGAGTTGTTCATCTTATGCTCAATGATTGATCTTTTAATAGTTTTAACACTCCATATGCTCTTCTATTTGTTCTCAAAGCCAGGGTGTCCTGTAAGTGCTGGTCTTGCTTCCCCGTGCAGAGGCAAATCAAGATGGCTACAATAGCAGTAAATAGCAGTAACAATTTATTAACAGGGAAATTGAACATTTAAATAAACATTTAATAGAAGCTTAATGAAATAGTAATGATCAACTTTCTAATTCTAACCAATTGGTTAATAATAATATAAAATAATAAAAGTCCTTTTTAAATTAAACATGAAATCCAAATTCTTTTTTATTAAAGCATTCATAACTGTTGTAAACTCTTTTAAAAATCTCAGCTGCCCCTCCTTTATACCTTAGGCATAGAGGCAGTGCAGGCAATTACTTTCACTTTCCATTCAGCACTTCCTAGATGTTTCTGCTCTCCACACATTCCCCCAGTTCTCTTAACCATTTAATTGTGAAGCAAGTGCATGGGGATGGATATCAGGTCCCCCATTCTGGTGCACAAACGAGATTCTGAGATGATGCTAGGCTTGCCTTAATAACAGTGTCCACAAAATGGCTCCTGTCTGCTTGCTATAATAATGAGTTTCCAGACTGTTCGAAACAAGATTCAAATAATTTATACAGTGTAATTAAAGTTCACTTTGCTTGACAAACATCATAAAATAGGATTTGAAATATTTTTTTTTGGGTGTCGGGTCCCCTTTAACAAATTTTATTTAGAAAATTCCATACAATTAAGCTTAGATTACATTTTTAGTTTCTCAATAGTTATTTGAAAGATTGCTAAAGAAGAGCTTGATTACATGCAAGTTGAACAATCTGCCCTCGCAAATTTGAAATATCACTACAAAAATGAGAAATTGCATTATTATAATTTGAAAAAGAGTTAACCAGAATAATAGGGGTGTGGTATTTGGACTTTAAAGTAAAAATTGCACAACATGTTTTTATAAATAGAGAGGCCAAAGCTCACCAGAAACACAGGTAAAAAAAAAAAATATTAAAAATGTTGTCCTGTAATGAACAACAATATAAATTGAAAGGAAAAGGCAAAACAGATGAAGCTTTTAAACTAACAAAGCTGAAAAAATGAATTGAATTGTAATAGATCCTCACTTGTCCATATTTTTATCAAATTGTGAAAGATAGCACTTCTCAGTAAGACTGTTTATTGTAACTGCAATTGGTTTTGTTTATCCCTTTCCAGTAACTACTAGAAACATGGTATTTGCTTTCAACAAAGCTAATTTCTGATTGGTTGTTATGGATAACTGTACTTGCATCCAGTATTCTTTTTAGTATGCTGACTGCCACTAAGCATTTATGGGGAATGTCTGGATTCAATTAGTTTCAAGTGTTCTAATATGTTTATTAGGCGCATATTTTATCCATGACTTTAAATATTTGATCTGAATTCTAGCCAAGTCCATCTACTTCAAGTCTGAGTTCCACACATTCCGCTTCACCTAATGTGACAAGTTCAGCCCCATCAAGTGCCAGAGGTAATGTTTTTTTCTTACAAAATTCTAGATACTTAGCTTCTGAATATTTCAGTAAAAATGATTAATAAAGCCCAGTTGCAACAATGTTCAAAATACAGTAGATCAACAAAAAGCTAGATAGATATGAAAATGTTAATTATAACACTTTGTGCATCCTTACTTTTTCCACATACTTTATTATACATAATTTAAAAAAATATGATTGCATGTTATGGGGCAGATTTATCAAGGGTCGAATTTCAAGGGTTAAAAAACCCTCGAATTCAACCCTCAAAGTAAAATCCTTCATATTCAATATCGAATTCAAAGGATTTTAGCGCTAAAGGTTCCATCGAGCGATCGAATAAAAATCGTCCGATCCAACAATAAAATCGTTCGAATCGAATGATTCGAACGATTTTAAGTGATCGATCGAATGATTTTTATTCGATCATAAAAAGTGCCCAAAACCTATCTACAATGTCCCCATAGGCTAACATTCAATTCGTAAGCTTTTATTTGGCGAAGTATTGAGTCGAAGGATTTTCTAAAGATACAGTACTTCGATTATCGAATGATCAAACGATTTTTACTTTGAATCGTTTGAATCATTCGATTCGATTGTATTCGATCGAATTTGACCAATTTAATGGTCAAAGTACCCAAAAAATTACTTTGAAATTTGAATATTTTTGGATTCGAACTATTCACTCGAGCTTAGTAAATCTGCCCTTATATGTCTTTTATGGGATATTGCAAGGTGTTGGTTGCTTTGGTGCAAGTTTTTTAATGGGTTCAGTTAGTTAGTACTAATTTTGGTTTTTTTTTAGTTCTGGTTTGTTTATGATCATAATGGTACAGCAAAGCTGTCAGTCTCTCACCTGGAAAAGATAGAAAAGAAAAATGATTCCGAATCTTTATGCAGCCACTAGATGGCATATCTGTTAGATTGCATTTAAGTTAACACAATACTTAAAAATCTAATTCTAATTCTTTTCTGCACTACCACTAAATTCAAAAACACTGTAGAAAAGAACTAAATTTAACTGCACAAAGCAGCCCTACCAGTTATGATGAATTTGCACATTTAAAAATAATTAAAAAGAAAAACAAATTTGATACATCATTTCATTACATATTTTCCGGACTGTTTTAATAAGTTCATATTAAGCTCAATAAATAATAATACATAGTTATTATTTAAACATTTATTTATAAAGAGCTAACATATTCTGTAGAATAAATGGGTGTATGCATTGAACATATAGATTTACGTACAAAGGAACCAAGAATTATGATACAAGGTGGGAAAAATGGACAGTGACTAATAAATCCTGATAACCTTTAGAGGATATAAAATTATTGCAAACTGCAATATGTACAAGTAGACATTTCCCCCCACTTTCTAGAATAACTTTACAGGGTAAAGTCACTAGACGACCAATGGGGACCTTTTTTAATAGATTTGCTTTGTACCAGTCAGGGCAGGTTATTATGGGTAAGAAAAATTACATTGCATTAGCACAAAAAAAAGTAAATGCATATAATAATGAAACGAACATATTTATTTATTTTGCCTAAAATCCAGAATGTTTTTATCCCTTCATACTACATTTCTCATAGTAGACAAAGGGCATTTCTAAATAAAGGTCTTTGGTAATAGCCAAAGTGTTAAAGCTATTCCCTTCAACTTATAAGTTTAGAAAAACTTGTTCTCATATGATGCATTTACATATACACTGTAAATATTTATCACATTCACCATTATGTATGATTGGAAATACAAATTTGAAACAAACTTAGACATATTGCACCCTTCACTAAAATGTGATTCTTTGCTGTGCATATGAAGCTTAAAGGGCACCTATCACAGCCAAAATCAAACACATATTAACAATCTGACCAGTACAACATAAACACGTTTAATCAAACTACATATATAGTTTTTTGAAAAAAACTGCAGGTTTTAAAAAATCCCTTACTTTGTCAAATGGGTTCATTCACTGAGGGAGGCCATACTGAGACTATAACAGAGACTATAACATGCAAATTTCAGGAGCATGCTCAGATTGTAACACTGCTTTGAGTATTCTACCCAGAATGCCTTGTTTTAGTAAACTCCTCCACTAGAAGTATTAGGAGATTTCCCTATCTTGTCCCCTGCTGGTGATGTCATTATGCAAATGAAGGGCACACACTAACTTCCAGAAGGTGGCAGCACTACTGCACAGCAGCTAACACAGAGGTTTGGCTGATTTGAAAATAGCTTAGAAGGGTTGATAAGCAACAAGGAATTTCAACTGAGCATGTGTGAGATTTCAGAGCTGCAGTTTGCTGGGAAGATATAGGTAGGAGGAGCCAGTGAAATCCAAGATGCCTGCCTCAGCTAGAACTGCAGTGGAGATAGGGGAGATCTTGCAGAAGGTATAGTGAGCTGATCATTTACATTATACAAACAATTCTAACTGTTTTAAAAATCAAATTTCTTGAACTTTCACATTTACTTTCTATTTACTTAGGAAATGATTTTAGTTATGATTGGTGCCCTTTAAGTTGAAATATGTCCATCAAGCAAGCTGCCTAAGCAGATACATTTATGTGTAATTGATTCATGTCTTCTGTTCTTAGCTTCCCCGCTGTTATCCGACAAACACAAGCATTCCCGAGAAACTTCCTGCCTGTCCCCCAGAGAGAGACCATGCAGTGCCATATTTCCCATCCCTGCTGAACCCCCACAGGTAGTCAGGACACTGTCTCCACAACTGATAATGTGTGATTTTAAAGAGAGAGAATATTATTATTGTGAATGTATGCTGGGATAAGTGTATATACAAATACTGTATTTTTGATTAACTGACCTCCCAAAAACTATCCATTTGCTTCCAAGTGGTCTGAAAGGGTAATTTGCTGCAAACAGATAGAAAGATAATCTCTCGGTTTTGTTCTAAAGAATAGAATATACATTTTTTTAAAAGCAACCTTCGATTTCACTCATCAAATGAGTGCAAGTTGGGTGTGTATTTGAGGTGTTAATATTTCTTGGCTGTGTCAATAGCATACTGAGTTGCTGCTTAGATGAAGGAGTAAAGGCCACATTTCACCACCATATTTCTCCCACACAACAAAGTGGGCAGAATGACACACGTGCCATAGTCCATTAGATGGGCAAAATTCTCAGATCACTCTTAATATTGTATAATAGGAAAGGATACGACCAAAGGCAGAAAAACTGCAATATGCATTTATTGTTATTGGTATAACAACCCTCAGATCACTCTCACGTGTGTGTCTTATACCATTCATAATGGTATGATTTGAATCTGGAAAACATTCTTGAATTGCTGGTCATGTCCTACCCAGAAAAATATAGCCCTTTTCTAATGTTAGGATATTGTAAGGCTTCCGTAAGGAGAGGGTTAATGCATATCAGTTTTACAGTTTTATTTGTTTGCTGTTATTATAGCTGGAATTTAACATTGCCTTATAAATAAGAGTTATGTTGTATTGCCAGCAGAAATTGCATTGGGTTCTTTGACATGACTGATGTTGACTATTCAATACACAATTTAGCCAGGAAAACAGTTATTCTCTTGTCAGTTGCAGTACTAATTTTGCTGAAAAATATTCTTTTGAGGCTTTCATATTTCCTAAAGTAGCATTTACATTGACTGATGCTTGTAAATACCCTCAAAATCAAGTTCTGCTAATGGTTTAGTTAGAGATAGAAGAAATAATAATGGAACATAACCTCGTTAATTAATGCACTTTAAGGCAGAAATCGTTGTGCTGCTTTTTTCATGATCTGTTCTGGAAATAAATTGCTAGTCTCAAATAGAAATTCACCTTCTGTGGAAGAGAAGATATGCATTACATTAACATTCTCTTTTTAATGGAAGTATGTACAGTATTAACTGTGGCTGAGAACCAAATAGTACAGACCCAATTTTTAAATATGATTCATAGATAATCTACTCAGCCTACATTATGTTTTTAAAGTGTGCCTTCAATTCTGAACTTTCTTACTGTATATTAAGGTGATAATAGTGTTAAAAGTTGCATATAAGTCCTTCCTTTGACTAAAACGACGGTATACTACCACTTACAGTTTAACCCCAACTAATCTCTATATTTTTAGAGAGTTTTGTTTAACCACATCGGAGAAACAACTTTGCCTCGTAGTGACCCAAATCTATCTGCCCCTGATAAAGGTATGTATATTTCACTGTGCTGAGGAGTATTCTAGGATTTAGTTCACAAGATAATTTAAGATGTTCGCAAGATTTGCATTCTGAGGTTCATAACACTAAACTAAATCCAAACAGTTGGGCAGTTGGGCTTTTTTTTTGCTTAGAGAAATGGCAATTTTATAGTAACAATAACATTTTAAATATACAGCAAAATTGACAGGTTTAATGTTAGAAAAACAACAGACTAAACATTAAGTTTAGCAACACATGAAAAGCTATGTCATTCATTTGAATTGCAGACATTCTGCCTATGGTAGATACTGGCTAAAAAGTATTCTTTATTGAATGCTCCCCATGATACTGTCTGCCAAAGTGGGTTGTTTTCTTTCAACCAATCATAGGATGAGGAAGTCTGATTGGTCACTTTGTAGCCAAAATTGTAAAATGTGGTAACAGGTGTGGCTGGTATAATGAACCAAGAAGGACTTAAGGGTGACAGAGGTGAAGGGACCATAAGCCAAATAATATACTCTGCTTAAAGAAAGCACCCTGTGTGCCATTGCCTTTAAGAAAATGCTTAACTGAACATACATCTATCGAAGCAGTAATCAAGGTATAAGGTGTAAACTACATAGGGAGGAACATACACATATTAAAGTGTAACTGACACTAAAAAAAACTACTTTTAAAATATTAATCTACATTAAACGTTCCCTATAGGTCATGTTGATCTTTTTTTACTGACAGGTAGGTCTGCATTTGTAGTTAATTGTTACCTGAAGTTCCTAAACCTGACTGCCCCTTTTCAACCTGTCAGTTAGAGTTTCTAATGCCAACAGACTCCCGCTGCACAAATATGGCTGCCCCCTCATAGAGAAACATGGGGGACCAGATATGTAAAGTTAATGCATTGGGTAAATACTTTTATGGCAAAATTATAAATAGCATGCAAACACAATGTTATGATAGATGGAAAAAAGGTTCATTTTCTGGTGTCAGTATCTCTTTAAAGCACAGCAGCAGATACATAAGCAGGAGCTGGCTCTTCATACTGTAATGAATCAGCGCACTCCACTGTGCTTAGTAAAAAATTTAAAATATGTCTAGGGATATTATGTCATATTTCAGAATTATTATTCATATGTAAAATGAATGGGTAAAAACTTTTTACAGGGAAATCTGGTTTAATTGAACAGTTTGATGCATTTAATACCGAACGTCAATTTGAAGGAAACTTAAAACCGACATCAAAATCTTTAAAGACTGCCGATGAACAGAACACTCTGGACCAATTATGAATGTGATGTGCCATCCCATAATCTATCTAAGACAAATGAGAAATCTTGTAATAGTAATTAAAAAGCTTCTCTCAGAGGACTACTATTATGCAAGGACTTCAGCTTTATAGTTATCAATCTGAATGAAAGACGATATTTTGCTATAAACCTCTTCTTTCTTTCTTTTGTCTGCTCTGTGCTGTCATTAATTTATACCCATGCTATATATATGTTTTTGAAAGTAATGTACGTTTTTGCATATATTATGTAAACTGCATAGCAGGCCCAATAATTAGTCAGTAGTAGTTCATATAAATAGTAAAATAATGAATTAATGTGCCAATAAGGCAGTCTATTTTTATTGGTGGTCAGTGTAATTTGCCTTACGTTTCTTAATTCGTTGGTGGTCAGTGGAATTTGCCCCACCTGCCCCAGTCAAACTTCTCTGCATTGTCTTACACAGAAGTTTATGTAACTTGCATATTAAGCAATGTTAAGTTCCCAGGCAAGGCAGGGCAGTTTTTGCAGAAGTTCCATAAAAAATCGCTTAAATGTTTATGTAAGTTTATTAGTAACTTACGCAATTTGCTTAACTATGCGATATGGCCAGGCCCAGTTACGAAGCAGATTTCACTGGCATGGCACAACAGTACCCCCTCTCCCCCTGATGGTGGCCCCACTGTGATGTATTAAAAATGTGCCACATTCAGGAAGCAAGTGCAGGGCTTGTGTTTTCTGGAAGTGTTTCAGCAGATCATCATCTGTTACCATGCTTCTTCCCTTGCAGAAAACAAACCTTACAGAGTAAGAGGCAATTAGTCTGTAATTATTTCTACCACCACATTTCAGTACACATCACTTAAAATACTGAATAATACTAATAGTATGTTTATGACAGTAGAAATGGGGAACTGTTGATATACAAATCTAATAAACTTTAGTGGATCAGATTTACAAATAGGTTTGTATTATATGGCTGACAACACTAATCAATTAGGTGTCCTATATACTCACTCCTGGGCTCCCACAATTAAACAAAGTTCCTTAATACAGAATTAAGTTTACCTTACCACACCACCCTCTGTGTGGTAATTCAGTATTTAGTAGAATTTGATACCTACTAAAACTGAACTTTTATATTATGTAATTTTAAACATTGATTATGGGGTCAAGAGCTGAAAAAAGTGTAAAGATAAAAACTGCTTTATTCTTGCTACTTTATCAGGAAGTAAGTGGTGGAGCAGGTTTGGGAATTGCAGTGGTATGTTTCAGATCTCTCATCTGCATCACTGCCAGGCTAAATAAGCATGGCTAAAAAGTAATTATACAGCCCTATGCCATTAACCACATCAAAGTCATCGACTGGACAGACATTTTCAGGTCACAATAGGCAGGATTGCAGGGAAATCACGTGCACACTCGGGCCCTTCAAACGAATACCGCTCGTGCCCAAAGCCTAAGGGAGACGGCACTCCCAATGGTCCAATATGAAGAAACAAGAGGCTGGCACACGGAGCGAATTAAACCGGGGTCCTACCCCTGGTGTGTTTATTGCATCAAACAACGTTTTGGAGGGCCCTCCGAAACGTTGTTTGACGCAATAAACACACCAGGGGTAGGACCCCGGTTTAACTCGTTCCGTGTGCCATCCTCTTGTTTCTTCACAATAGGCAGGATACCAGCAGGGTTATAGTAAAGCTATGGGTCATTAGCAGTAGTCAGGCAAACCATGCTGCAACTTGCGAGGGCCCTATCTATGCCTGGTCATAAGCCACCAGACTTTGGCCTAAAAGGGAATGGGTAGTTGACATCTCAGTATAGCCACGACAATGTGTGTCCAGCCTACTTAAACCTTTTGCTGGCCCCGGAAGTCTCATTCACCTAGCATCAAATAAAAAAATAAAAGCATTGACACGCTTTCGCCTACAGCACCTAGGGCTTTGTCAAGGCCTTGAAACACACCATTGCTACTGGTGAACCCTTCTCCACCACTTACACCTTGATGTAGTAGAGAGATTATCTAAATTTTTGTCATTTTATCATTATACTTTGACCATAATCAATATGTGGTTAGATACACTTTAAGTGTGGGAGTCCAGGACTGGGTATATAGGACACCTAATTGATATTGTTTGTTGTTGTTGTTAAATATTCTGTGTAGCCAGCACACCCATTTTCTGGGCATACGATACTTTTTCCCTCACACATGGTGCAGGATCTACTTCTCCTTCTGTCTGGGTATCTGTGCATATTATATGGCTGGCCTATCTATCCAATACATATGGAACCTGAGCTTTCATCTTCTGAATTTAGACATTCAACAAAAACAATCTTGTTATGAAAATCAACAAAGATAGTGAAGGTTGCCTTTGTCACATCTACTTTATTTTTCATTATAGCTGTGAACACAACTCCTAGCAGCTGGAGCTTGGACAGTGGAAAAGAAGCCAAGAACATGTCAGAAAATGGAAGGTTTATTATGCCTCCTGTGCCACCCAGGCCTACACAATCTGGTATGTTCTATCTCTTTAAAAAATGCCAAGTCCTAAATTGTGTGCAAATGTCCACAATCTGACCCTATGCAGCTGTTGGAAAACTACACCTCAAGAGCTGGAAAGCCACAGGCTAGGAATTCCCAGTATAAACTGTTTGTTTGCCTGAATGGTGGCTTCTATAAACAAACTGGCAATGGCACATTAGAAATTTCTACTTCATTCGTCATGGTGCATGAATCCTATTTCCATTTTACATAAATTACATGTAGCAATAGTCACACATGCACTTGTAATGCAGATTGGAAGCTTCCAACAAAACAAATCAATACAAACTGGGCACACCACTGCTTTTGCTTATCAAACAAGGGGGAAAGAAAGGGATTTAAAAATATTATGGACAGATATACAGTATAAAATATGCCTGATCTGCTTAATCTTTTCTTCATGTGTGTGTGACTACTTGTGCTTAGTAAAACCAAAAGGTAATTAGGTAAGCATGTCTGTTTTGTACCATTTACGAATGAAACAAAGCCATACAGCTTGGATATAGTAGAATAGTCAAATACAAGATAAAAAGCTGAAAAAGGTCAGCTTTAGTTGTTCAGTACTTCACATGTCACATGACACTAAGGGTTTTGGATTTGGTTTGGCCAGGCAGTAAGGACTTGTCAGAATCTAAATGCTGCAAAAACATTATGTCATTTGGTTTAATTATAACCACATTCCTGGATTTAATTTATTTACGTTCCATAAATAAATGAGGCTAGGAAGAACTATGATTACTATTTATGACATTATCATGCAAAACTTCATTGGAGAGTGATGTAGTACAATAATGTTCATACTGTAGGTACAATGCATCTGATTTATGGATGATCCTAATTATGGGGGTCCATAAGCAACACTGTAATGGGGCAAGATCATTTAAATAAAATGTTAAAGAGAACATTTTCTAACTTTAAACAGCATGACAGCTAACATCAGAGGCATGTTCCCCTATTTGTTTAGGCAAGGTCTGAGTGCTATTTATGGTATTGTGCCATGATTTTTATGGTATATTGTTTATTACTGATGTACACTGTGTACATTGCAAGTAATACCATTTAAACTATATATAGCTTTATTCCTGTACCAATAAAAGATTTAGCTGTACTATTGGTGTGTAGGCAGCCATCTTGGGTCATTGTGCCTGATACTGTTTTCAGAAAGAGCCGTCACTTCACAATGAAACTGCTTTCAGATAAGCTATTGTTTCTCCTACTCAATGTAACTGGAGGAGTCTTTGCTTGAGTTAGCCAGACCTGGATTTTTACTATTGATTGCTGTTCTCATATCTACCACTAGGTGTGGCATGGGAGCATTTTTAGCAATGCAGGCATCAAGTAGCCATTATCTTTTTACGTCCATTGTTCTGCTGATGGGTTGCTGGGGGGGGGGGTGATATCAGTCCAACTGTGCAGCAGTAAACAGAAACTGAAGTTTATCAGAGCAAAAGTCACATAACTGAGGGCACCTGTGAAACAACATGTCTAGCTCCATGATTTAAAATTAATTACAAGAATATCTCTTTGCTCTTAAAAAATGTATTTCAATGCAGGATTCTGCTGGAGGAGCACTATCAATTAATGCATTTTGTAAAAAAAACATGTTTTCCTGTGACAGAATACCTTTAAAATGATATTCGTCGTTGTTTTTTTTTTTTGTGGCCGCTGACTAGATACCAACAATTATTAAATGTAGTCATATTGTGGCAAAATGTTATGAAAAGTAAAATGCTAAATTTTGTATTGGTTAGTGGAATGTACTTGTATTCAGGCTTTACCTGTGATTAAAAATAAATTTCATGTGGATAGGGTATGCTAATATAATTGTGAAACCCTCAATAATGTGCAACTTTGTGTTTGCAAGCAGATATAAACATGTTCTTAATCCCTGGCAAATGTAATGTTTTGTGTTCCCGAGTACCTCTGCATGCTGTACTTTGCTTCTTATTCATATAAATAGACACAATGGTTTTATTGGCACTAGGTACAAGATAACAATATAATTCAAGGACTTTAAACTAACACAACATGTTTATACCTAGCACTTTGATAGTAAAGTACTTTTAATCGTAAGCCATTGGAACTCTGCAGTGCGTGTAGTTCTTTTATTTGATAATGCAGTTTTACCTTTTCTTTTTTCTTTTTTTTTGCAGTATTCTCCACTGAGATAGGTTTAACACAAGTAATGAATTGCAGTTAGACACACCATATTATATTATGCATTTATAAAGTGCCCATGTAGAGCACACTACCACTAAAGATAAAGACAGGTAATATACTTTGAGAACAGTAAAGCTGCCCATGAAACAAAGTTTTGTATGATTATCTGAGTGTGTACAATGGTCTATCAATACTGATACTGATCTGTCCAGGGATCAGTGGGGTTTGACAATTTCATCTGCTGATGCACCACATCAGAACTGCAGGGTTCATCAGGAGATTGGTGTCAGGGCCCGAAGGCTCCGGCGTAATGTGGACCAAAGAGGAAACAACACCAAGTTCGCAGTACAAGAGGGTTTATCAGAAGAATGGTCAAAAGCAGGCAAATGGTCGGTACAGGCAGCAAGGAAACAGAATCGTAAGACAGGCAATGAATCGGTACACGGAATATCACACCCAGGAACTATACAAGATAGACCTATAATTGGGCAATGAAAAGATGGGCAATTAGCTTTAAATAGTCCAATGTTTGGCGCCAAAACTTTGACGCACTGACGTCATGACGCCGACGCCGGCGTCCTCACGTTGGCGTCCAGACGTTGACGCACGTTCTGACGCTGGCGTCCATTCTGTCGCCGGCGACCAATCCTAGGGCGACGCGTGTCTGACGTCATCACACTGCGACCAGGAAGAGCCGCATGGTGGGGCAGGAGGTCGCCATCTTGGACGTCCCGGGTAAGTTCTTCTTTTTCCATTACAGTACCCCCCTCCTTAGGGGGGGCCTCAGGACCACCGAGGCTAGGGGAAGAAGGAAAAAGTTTGTGGAACTTACGGACCAAGACGGGAGCATGAACGTCCGAACTTTTTACCCAGGAACACTCTTCTGGACCGAACCCCTTCCATTCGATGAGGTATTGAAGAATGCCCCTAGAAATACGAGAGTCCAGGATTCTCTTGACCTCAAATTCCTTATGATCGTCAACCAAGACGGGAGCTAGAGAGGAAGAAGAAGAAGAGGAAGGGCAAGACACAGCAGGTTTAAGCAGGGAAACATGAAAAACATTGGGTATTTTCATCTCTGGAGGAAGTTGAAGACGAACAGCCACAGGGTTGATTATTTCGATGATCGGGAAGGGGCCGATGAATTTAGGACCAAGCTTGGGTGTAGGAATCTTGAGACGAATGTTGCGTGTGGAAAGAAAAACTTTATCACCAGGAACATATGGAGGGGATGAAATCCTTCTTTTATCGGCAAACCTCTTCTGTACCAGGAAACTCTTCTCCAGGTTTGCCGCAGTAGCATGCCAAATAGCCAACATATGGGCAGCTTGGTCATTGGCCGCTGGAACGTTGGTAAGGAGAAGATCCTGGGAAAAAGCCACGGGATTCAAACCATACACACAGAAAAAAGGAGATCTCTGGGAAGAAGAATGCAGGGCATTGTTGTGAGCAAACTCAGCCCAGGGAAGAAGATCCGACCAATCATCCTGGCACAGCGACACATGACAACGCAGAAATTGTTCCAAAGCCTGATTGACCCGTTCTGCGGCTCCATTAGACTGTGGATGGTAAGCGGAAGAAAATTGAAGGGTGATGTTAAGAGCCTAACAAAGAGATCTCCAGAACTTGGAAACAAACTGGGAGCCCCGGTCGGACACAATCTCGGCAGGAAAACCATGAAGACGAAAAATGTGTTTGATAAAAAGTTCAGAGAGTTCAGGGGCGGAGGGCAATTTCCGAAGTGGTGTGAAGTGAGCCATCTTGCTGAATCTATCGATTACCACCCAGATTACAGTATGGCCAGAAGAAACAGGGAGATCAACAATAAAGTCCATTGCCAGGTGAGTCCAAGGTCGAGATGGAATGGGAAGTGGCAAGAGTAACCCCTTGGGGGGGAATGTCCGGATTTGGAAACAGCACAAATGGAACAAGAAGAGACAAAGTCTTTGACGTCTTTCCTTAAGGTCGGCCACCAAAGCAAACGAGACAGGAGCTCGATTGTCTTCTTAATCCCGGGATGACCAGCCTGTTTGGAACTGTGGGATTGGGATAAAATGGCATGACGGAATTCCGGAGGAACAAAAGCAACACCAAGAGGAGTCTCTACCGGAGCCGAAGACTGAGCAGAAATTAACTGGGAGGCACAGGAAGGGAACAGGGCGGCAATAATCTTGGTAGAAGGCACGATGGGTTCAGGATCTTCAGGGCAGGAATCTTCAGGAACAAAACTTCTGGACAAAGCATCAGCCTTCCTGTTTCTGGAGCCAGGACGAAAGGTGATAATAAAATTAAAACGAGAAAAGAAAAGTGCCCACCTGGCTTGCCGGGGATTGAGGCGCTTGAGGGATTGTATAAATTCAAGATTTTTGTGATCGGTAAAGATGGTCACAGGAACTGAAGAACCTTCAAGTAAATGTCTCCACTCTTCCAGGGCCAGCTTAACGGCAAGTAGCTCGCGATTCCCAACATCGTAATTTTGTTCTGGGGAAGAAAATTTTTTAGAGAAAAAAGCACAAGGATGCAGTTTACCATCAGACGAAGATCTTTGAGACAGGACTGCTCCAGCTCCAACATCAGAGGCATCAACTTCCATGAAGAAGGGTAATAGAGGTTCAGGGTGCTGAAGAATAGGAGCAGACGAAAAGGCTTCTTTGAGGGTTTTGAAGGCTTCGAGAGCTAGAGGGGGCCAGTGTTGAGGTTTACTCCCCTAACGAATCAAGGCAAGAATGGGAAAGATTTTGGAAGAAAAGTCTTTGATAAACTGTCTATAATAATTAGCGAAGCCAATGAATCTCTGAACTGCCTTGACGCTGGTAGGAAGGGGCCAATTCAGGATCGCGGAGACCTTGGCGGGATCCATTTTGAAGCCTTGTGGAGAAATGATGTAGCCAAGAAAGGAAATGGAAGTAGCCTCGAAGATACATTTCTCCAATTTGGCGAAGAGATTGTTTTTCCTCAACCTGGAAAGGACCTCACGTACTTGGGAATGATGGTCCGGAAGATTCTTGGAAAAAATAAGAATGTCGTCTAAATACACGACCACACTCTGTCCCAAAAGATCACGAAAAATGTCATTGACTAATTCTTGGAAGACCGCAGGAGCATTGCAAAGACCAAAAGGCATGACAAGGTACTCGTAATGTCCATCGCGAGTATTAAAAGCGGTCTTCCATTCATCACCCTCACGGATCCGAATGAGATTGTAGGCCCCACGTAAATCCAGCTTAGTAAAGAAATTAGCACCCTTAAGTTGATCAAAAAGTTCGGAGATGAGAGGAAGAGGATATCTGTTCTTTATGGTGATCTTATTTAACCCCCTGTAGTCAATGCAAGGCCGCAAACTACCGTCTTTCTTTTCAACAAAGAAGAACCCTGCTCCAGCAGGGGAGGTAGAAGGACGAATGAAACCTCTTTGAAGATTTTCCTGAATATACAGTATGACTTCATAGCAGAAGTTTCGGAAGGAGAAAGTGGATAGGTGCGGCCACGGGGGGGAATTGAGCCGGGTAAGAGTTCAATAGGACAATCGTAGGGGCGATGAGGAGGAAGAATCTCAGCGGATTTCTTGTCAAAGACATCGGAGAAGGCTTGATACACCGTAGGAAGAGAAGAATTTGAAGATACTGAAGAAACTTTAACAACAGGAACAGCAGGCAAACAGTTATGAAGACAAAATGAGCTCCAACGGGATACTTGTGTGGTGGACCAGTCGATGACTGGATTATGGACGTGCAACCACGGTAGTCCCAGGTCAACAGGAGTGGAAGGGCAATCAATAAGAAGAAAAGACAGTCTTTCCAAATGCATAGTGCCCACCTTGAAAGAGAGTTCCTGAGTAGACTGTGAGATGATGGCAGAGGAAAGAGGACGATCATCGATTGCCAGGACTCGAAGAGGGACTGCCAAGGATCGGAGCGGGATAGCATGTTTACCGGCAAAGGCTCGATCCATGAAGTTGCCTGCAGCGCCAGAATCGAGGAAGGCTTGGGAACGGATCTTCTTGGAGCCGAACTGGATTTGTATGGGAAGGAGGAAACGTTGAGCAGAGGAGTGGGGAGAATGAAAAATTCCACCCAGGTAAGTCTCCCCAAACTTACCTAGGTTCTGGAGTTTCCCGGCTTCACTGGGCACTCGTGGGCGAAGTGAGCTTTTCCCCCACAGTAGAGACATAACCCAGCGGTTCTTCTCCGGAGTTTCTCTTGTTCGGAAAGCCGTGCCCGTCCAATCTGCATTGGTTCCTCGGGAGGTAAGGAAGAAGTAGCAGATGCCGCAGGAGGCGGAGGAAGAAGATTAGAAGCCGAGCTGGGGAGTAAGGGTCTTTGGAAGCGTGGAGCCAGGGTGGGTTGGAACCTGGAAAACTGAGTAGACTGTGAGATGATGGCAGAGGAAAGAGGACGATCATCGATTGCCAGGACTCGAAGAGGGACTGCCAAGGATCGGAGCGGGATAGCATGTTTACCGGCAAAGGCTCGATCCATGAAGTTGCCTGCAGCGCCAGAATCGAGGAAGGCTTGGGAACGGATCTTCTTGGAGCCGAACTGGATTTGTATGGGAAGGAGGAAACGTTGAGCAGAGGAGTGGGGAGAATGAAAAATTCCACCCAGGTAAGTCTCCCCAAACTTACCTAGGTTCTGGAGTTTCCCGGCTTCACTGGGCACTCGTGGGCGAAGTGAGCTTTTCCCCCACAGTAGAGACATAACCCAGCGGTTCTTCTCCGGAGTTTCTCTTGTTCGGAAAGCCGTGCCCGTCCAATCTGCATTGGTTCCTCGGGAGGTAAGGAAGAAGTAGCAGATGCCGCAGGAGGCGGAGGAAGAAGATTAGAAGCCGAGCTGGGGAGTAAGGGTCTTTGGAAGCGTGGAGCCAGGGTGGGTTGGAACCTGGAAAACTTCCTAGTGCGTTCTCTGTCAAGTTCGACATGGAACTCCCTTTGTCTGGTGTCTACTTTCACGGCCAATGCAACAAGATCTTCCCAGCGAGGCAGGATCTCCCGTGATACAAGATCATTCTTGATTCGCATTGCCAGGCCGTTGTAGAAGGCTGCATGATAACCATCGTTATTCCAAGACGTTTCAGCCACAAGAGTGCGGAATTCAATGGCGTATTCCGGAACAGAACGAGTCCCTTGCTGCAGCTGAAATAAATGAGCCGAGGCAGAGGTAGCCCGACCAGGAGCATCGAATACTGTGCGAAGGTCGTGGATGAAGGCCTTGGCATCGTTAATAACCGGATCCTCCTTCTCCCAGAGAGGAGAAGCCCACTCCAGCGCTTTCCCTTGCAGGCGGGTGATAATATAGCCCACCTTCGCTCGCTCCGATACAAACTGACCTGGAAGCAGGGTGAATTGGATCTCACACTGGTTGATGAAACCACGGCATGATTCCGGATCACCGCTGTAAAGAGCAGGTGCAGGGATGCGAGGCTCGGAAACCTGGAGCGGAGTAGCAGGAACTGGCAGAGGAACTGGAACTGCTGGAGACAAGGCAGACAACTTCTCCAGGATAGCTTCTAGTGCCTGGCCGAAGAGGGATTGTTGGGCTTCGTAGGTCTGCATACGAGAAGCCAATCCACGAACAGATCGGCCGACATCAGTAGGAACTTGAGGCTCCTCCGAAGGGTCCATGGCCCAATTATACTGTCAGGGCCCGAAGGCTCCGGCGTAATGTGGACCAAAGAGGAAACAACACCAAGTTCGCAGTACAAGAGGGTTTATCAGAAGAATGGTCAAAAGCAGGCAAATGGTCGGTACAGGCAGCAAGGAAACAGAATCGTAAGACAGGCAATGAATCGGTACACGGAATATCCAAAAAGCAGTAAATCACACCCAGGAACTATACAAGATAGACCTATAATTGGGCAATGAAAAGATGGGCAATTAGCTTTAAATAGTCCAATGTTTGGCGCCAAAACTTTGACGCACTGACGTCATGACGCCGACGCCGGCGTCCTCACGTTGGCGTCCAGACGTTGACGCACGTTCTGACGCTGGCGTCCATTCCGTCGCCGGCGACCAATCCTAGGGCGACGCGTGTCTGACGTCATCACACTGCAACCAGGAAGAGCCGCATGGTGGGGCAGGAGGTCGCCATCTTGGACGTCCCAGGTAAGTTCTTCTTTTTCCATTACAATTGGGAAGTTAAGAGGGACTGCAGATCCTCTTCACTTCCCATTGTTCAAATTGTTTGTGCAGTCTACACAAATGATCAGGACAATAGAAAGGTTTTCACTTGTTGCCTCTCATACACCCCATGTTCACCCCATGGGCCAGTCAATCTGAATGGCTGCCTTCAGGTGCCATCTTCTGGTATATAGTTTACAAATATATGAGAAATAGCATATATGATTAAGGGTTTTATTCATTAAACCTTTTATTGATTATAGGATGAATTATAGCTAACATATCTACAGTATACCCAGAATCATATACATAAACTACAGTTTTATAGTGTAATATGTTGCCATTTACACAAGGGTGTAGATGGATCAAGTACAATCAAAGTGTTCTATTTATATTATTATTGTATCATTGTTTCCATTTATATTAAATATTAAAATGACCATTTCTTAGCAATGTGTATATGTACTGTATCTATATGTATATGAGAGTGATACAGAGTGAGAGTTCGACACTCGCTCTACATTGGATACTTTAGTCCTAATCCATTTAGTCCAAGTGAATATATTGAAAATAATAGAAACAGTCACACATAATACTATTATGACTGCAGCAGGCCTGTCAAAACATATTGATTAGTTAATTTTAAGGAGGTGAAATATAAATATAATACAATGTAAATAGTTAAGGCAATATTTAGTTTAACCAGCAGGATTAGGAATTAGGAATTTCCCCTAAGCATCTTCTAGACTGGGAAAGACTGAACTATTGGGAGTCTGTACAAGAGCCAGGAACTTTTCTCTTTGGTCTAGTAACATAAAGATGAAGGAAATACTTCAGAGCCAGACCAGGTGGGAGGCTGTATTTAGTCAGCAAGTGCAGTCTGTGACTTTGATGGGGAGTTGGTGTTTAGGGGAAGGACCCCAAATTACTGTGTGCCACTTAGAGACTAAACCTTGTAGTGCAGTGAGTGAGACGTTTATGTAGTGTAGATCTGTATACACCGGGGAAGTGGCATGGAGGCCTCCTCAATGGCTATTGGCATTCTGCTAGTGTCCCTTCCATGGTATAGCTGGCACTGGATTCTTTGTGAGAGGTAACACATGTGTGATAGATGTGTGTGAGAAGGAGAAGAGTTTATTAGTGTTTCCTGTATATTGAAGTGTTAGGCTTCCGTTTATTTATACCATCTCTATGAAATCTGCTAAGTCTGTCTGTGCCTTGCTTCATCGCTTCACATTGTAACATGTCTTCTTTTCACAGTAAAATCTGTCCAAACATTTATACAGAGTGGTACTAACACCTTATTTTTGTGTCACAGTTTTTTATAAAAACAGCAACTGTGGGCTGGCAACCATTTCTGTTTGTAAGCAATACATCGATAATTGCACAAATGAGAAAATATTTACATTTTGTCTTAACTTTTGTATTGTTATGCTCAGATATATTCCCTTCGTCAGGACTGAGAACCTTGCCTCAAGTGGCAGCAAGCGGCTAGTTACTGGTGTGGCAAAAAGCCGCCTCCTGTAACTGTATACCAGAAATTCATCTCTGCTAGAGCCATTGCACTGCATTAACTATGTGGCCCCCATTGACCTGCTCTGATGCTAAAGTTTTAAGCGCAGAGCAGAAGAGGAGGGGGCGGTATTGGGACTGACAGAGGCACTGCACTTTGCAGTGAAAAGATTTGATCACATCATAACATACATACATAAATACTTAGGGAGTTATTTACTAAAATCGATAATGTCTAACTATTTGCTTAAAACCATTTTGACCAAACTCACATGCACATTTTTACCGTATTTCTCAATACATTTACTTGAAAAAAATCTCAATAAAATTGTGAAAAAATCAAATTTTTTCAGATTTGATGCCTGAAAATTCAGATTTTTTTATGATTATTTCGGATTATTTCGGATTCCAGAGCAGATCTTGATATCTTCCAATTGTAAACAGGACATCTACCATTGACTTCTACATTACCTCAGCAGGTTTGAGATGGAGTACTTTTTTATTCAGACTTAAAACAGCCTCTGGGTTTAATGAAAATTCAAGTTTTTTTTCCTACAAAAAATGGTGTTTTTTCCCTTTAAAACTATGACCAGAAAAAAAATCTGTGTTTAGTAAATAACCCCCTAAATGTAAGCCACATTACAGAACAAGGCTTAAATTGAGAAACAGATGCGCTTTCTCTTGCTCCTGGCTATAAGCTGGCAAAGGATAACGCCATTGAATTCAATATTAGGACTGATACATTATTTCCTGCCCACATGTTTTTGAGATGATAGCTTGATCGACATGACATAACAGTGTTTAATACTGCACAAACATGTTTAGTGTGGTATGTATTGCTCACAATGCACTGTTCTTATTTTATGAGTCCCAGCAAGAAAAGTACTCTTCTTTTCAAAACATTTTTATTGGTTTACCACAATGCATCCATTTACATTATAAAGTAACCATTTTTCTGATTTTAAGCAGATAACAGATGTTCACTTACGCAGAGGGAATCACCAGCAGTTCAATCAGTTACAAAAAGAGATGACATTCCATTTGTACATTGCATACCAATTTTTTTTTTTTTGAAAAAAACAAGTTATTAAAATGCCTTCCTAGTTGTCCTAATACACCTAATCCACACAATAAGGTGAACATTAGAGTCTTTTTAAAAAAATAGCATTGCAAGAAACTCGCACCCATGATTATTGAACACATTTACAAGATAAACAAAAAAAAACTAGCATTTGTTCAGTGGAAATGGAGCGTGTACCATAGGCCCTGTATAGAATACACCAACCAATTATTATTTTTGGTGAATGAAAGCACAAGGATTTTAAGTACTCAAACCAAGGTATTTCTTTCACTGCTCTGGTGCCCCCTCCCTGTATTTGCTTATTTGTTACATTCAAAGATTTTATAGCATAATGTATTTCTTCTCTTACTCAGCTTCTCCTGCCAGGAATATAGCAGCAGTCTCTCCTTCTCCCATGGGAAGATCTCAAATGAAGGTAAATCCAGTTTTCAGTTTATAATATGCCCATAATTCTCTCTGAAAATGTAGACACTGAATAAAAATCAAAATGAAGGTGTTCACTGTGTGTGTTAAGTAAGAGTTAAGTTTGAGTTTAATAATCCCAACTGTGCTCGGTATCTACTCCTGAATAGTAAACCTTGCCCAAACGTCAGACATTGTAGAGCCAGAAGAGGGCAGAACTTCATTACAAATGAGCACAGTGATCTTGGTTGCAAAATCTGGCATTTTTTTTTATTTGCAGAAAAATAAATAGCATGAAAACCTGCTCTGCATTTATTTTGAGGGTAATTAATAAGTCTGCTTTCTGATCGTTGTCACATATAAAAACAGAATTGTGAAGGCTGTGAGAGATGGCAAACATACCATAAATATATTATCTGCTATGCCATGGAAACTGTAATTCTGTGCCTCAGTAAATGGAGCTAAATAGAAATACATTGCCTTTAGCCTTTTTACTGTTAGATGCTTTCCTTATCTTGAAATCCCAATGTATATATGTGTCACCATGCTAAAAATAAAAAAGTGCTTTCTCCGGAGTAGTAAATGCTGTCACTTAAGACATCTAGCTTGTTGGTGGCTAAACAGGATAAGTGTATGTGCTGCTTCCATCCTTCTTGTTTATCCACTAACTGCCAGATGTATTTAGTGTTCACTATGTTTAACCCCTGTGCATGGAATGATAGATAAGACAGAGAAATGTCTACTTAATAGCAAATATCAGCAAATTTCCATTTCCTTAAAATAATTGACTAAATGTGAAATTGCATTTATAATGGGTAAGTATTCCAAATGGCAGGGATAGGCCTCTGTGGTTTTTCTGTTCCTGGATAACCAAGTGGAATCCAATAGTTTTGCACATACAGTAAGCATCAAACCTAGTCATGGTTATTTAGTCATAACTGCCCAAGTGTTATATTATACATATAGTCAATTTTACCTGATGTGACCTCATTCATGATGCAGAGTTTTGTTTTCTCATCTAATAGTTGTTTTGGGAGTGTCTGTCAGTTACTTAACTCATGTGATGTATTTTTTGTACAGGGCTCAGTGCAGTCTTTCACACCATCTCCTGTAGATTGCCATCCATCAATGTCTAACTCTCCTGTCTTGTCGGGAAGCTGCAGCAGTGGAATTTCTTCACTAAGTCGTTGCAGTGTTTCAGAAATGTCTGGTTTTGAGAGCCAGATATTCGATCAAAGCAGTTACTGTATCTCCGAGGAGCCAACGAGGAAGGAAAACAAAACGCCACCCCCATATAGTGTTTATGAACGGACTTTACGACGCCCTGTACCTATACCTCAATGCCTCTCTATTCCTGCCCCTATTGACCCTCCAGCTTTGCCACCCAAACCTGGCCCAGTGCGGCCCACCAGTCTGGAAAATGGCAAAAGGACTGAGCCACTACCACGGCCTAGACCTTTCCCACGGAAAGTCTCCCAGCTGTAAAGAATGTGTGTTTTATGTTTGTGTCTGAAACAAACAATATAATTATAGCAAGTAACAAATGAACCCTTAGGGGTTATGATTAAACACTGCAGAAGGGGTATATACACTTAATGAAAGTGTGGGCACTTTAATTGTTTACAATATTGTTCCCTAATTACTGAAGTGAACTTTTTATTCGTATTGTTTTGCACATTGTTTTAGATATTATTCAGGATTAACTTGACATGAGGCACTTTTAAAGACTTAAAGGGCCAGAAACACCAAGCAGTCAAAGGGTTTTGTGTTGTTGGATAGTTACATAGTTAAATCGGGCAATAAAAGACAAAGTCCATCAAGTTCAACCCCTCCAAATGAAAACCCAGATATACTGTTACCCTGTACTGGAAAAAAGTTGTTGCTTTAGATGCTGTAGTATAGTTTATATAAATGAGCTGTTTTATTCAAATAACCTGTTTGGCATACAATGTTTTTTTTTAGTATTTAGATGGGTCACATGACATTTTACACTCATAGGATGAAATAAGATTGTTGATGCCAATAAATATTTTATTTGCATTTTAATTGCTGGACAAACTAATATAACATTTATTTGCAGGCGCTGGACAAACAGATTTAACCTTTATGAGCAGGTGCTGGATAAACAGATATAACAGATGTAAATAAAAAAATGCATTCATGGTGTTTCTGGTCCTTTAAAGAGAAACAGAAGCACATAAAATCAGCTATCATGTATGGTTATGGTTTCTGGACTGCCAATCCAATATTCTGTAGCACAGATAGGCAGCCTTGAGCACTCCAGTGTAAGCAAGAAGCTCGTCTATCTCTGTTCTATTGATTTTTGTGTTGTTTTACTTTTTTATATGTGTAAAATGTTTAATTTACAAAATCAGATTATATGTTTTAATTTTAAAGTTCTTGATAAGTTTTATTTATTTTTTTTGAATCATGAATTGCATGTGAGAAGCTCTAACTAATTTAAACCAATAATTCCAAATGTTGCACATGTAATAATCATATGCAATTCCACTAAAATAATGTATTGCCCCTTTATTTTCCTATACAGAGGAGGCATTTTTAAATATATAATATATTGTAAATAAATGTCTGCTGGACCATGATCATTTTAGCAGACATGTTTTGAGTATTTAATATTTGCAGACACATTTTAATGGTGTTTATCAGTAACTTTTCTCTTCGCAGTTGCATGCAATAAACTTTGGTAGATCAGAAGAGGGTTAGAAAGTGAGAGCTTGGGAAAAGTACTGACAAGGAGTTGCACTCCCTACGTGAACATTTCAGAAGTATCAGAAAATCACCCACATTTGAAGATTGATGTTTTATTGCTTTGGTGATTTACAAAGATTTTGTACTGAATTTGTATCCTTAAAAGAAGTGATGTTGTGATCATGGGGCTGATTTAGTTTTGCCAATTTTGAAAACAAAGTGAAAGCGACTTTTTAACTAGAAACAGAACAAAATAACCCTAAACGAGAGTTAGGATACCATACTAGTTAATGGATGCAAAAGAAAGGTGTTCCGACTCATATCATTTTAGTTGTGTTTTGCAGCCGTTATTTGCTGAGGAATATCTCTTGATGTACCTATCTGCATCTGTCTATTGTGTACAGGAAATGCAATTAATATATGATCGGATATTGTTTTAAAATGAAAAGCTACAATGATCATTTTGAATTATTGTGAATACTGAAATCACACAGATACAATAAAAATACACCACCACTATTTGAAAGCCACATAAGGAGCTCTAAAGCTGATCCGTTGTTGAAAGTGCCTTGTGTTTACTAATTATTGCAGCCCCATCAACGTTGTAATTGCATAGTTACCAATTTTATGGTATCCAAGGATGTTGAACTCCTAGCCGAATCCTTTGTACACGTGTTATGCAACCCGCCAAGCAATTTATGTATTGATATACAGCATTTTATGTACCTATTTAAAAAAATCTTGACTGAAGCACCTGAACATTCCCATAGTCTTGATGATTTGAGGACAATGATATACTGTGAAGAATGGGCAATTTCTGTGCTGTGGCCAAACAGACCTGTCTTAAAGGAAAAAGAAAAGTGTATTTTCTTTTCACAACCATTTGATGAATGAAATATGGTGCTCAGTATGTCACATTGATTGTGGATGTCAAATATTGTACATGGTTAGTGCGTAGGAAGAGATCAGAAGCAGTCACTAACTATACACAGTTTCCATGGAGAACAGCTCTGATGGTCATGTACAGCATATCTCACATGATATTCAGTATATGTAGGTCTGCTTTCATGATTACAACTAAAGGCAAAATGAGCATCTTCTTTTGTGATACCTAAACAAATACTCAGCCTTGGCATTTGTAAGAGCCCCAAATTATATGTTGTAGTTTATTTATGAGCATGTAATTCTATGCATCTGTATTTAGTGCAGCCTTTAGTGCTAATGGGGAAAAAAACACGGCTACAATGTAGTTGGCTTCAGTCAGAGTCCATATTTGCTTTTAGCAAAGTGCTAAACGTGTCGTTGCAAATCATCTTGTCTCTATGTATACAGATCACATTGCTCAGAGGCCCTTCCAACACACAGCAAATGAAAAAGCAACAGCTTTGTTTGTACAGAGGTGAAATTTCCTAGTCGTTCCATTCCACACAGCTATTCCTGCATACGGCAAATGATCAGATTTCTGTGTGACGGTATATGTGAGCTATCAGATCTGACAGACTACTAACACAAAGAAAGGAACATGCTCACTTCTGAAATAAAAAACAGCCGCTTCCTTGGATCAGTTTGCTACTGTATGTACCATAAATCGGGCAAGCATCATATAATAAGGAACACAAATACTGACCATTTAATAAAACACACAGGAGTTGTGTTTAGGGTTGCCATCTGGCTAGTATTTTACTGGCCTGGCTGGTACAAATGATTCTTGATGCCAATGTTACTATTTTTTTTTAGAAGAAAGACTTATTTTCCATTTGCAGTACAGTTTTTATGAGACCTCTTTGGAAGTAAAAATGAAGGGCTTGTATTGCCTCTTAAAAAAAAATAAAAAAAAATATATATATATATATATATATATATATATATATATATATATATATATATTGCCTCTAAATATGTTTTCTAAATATGATTTATTTCTGCATTAAAAAGGGAAAATATGCATCCATTTACTACAAGAGCTTGAGTTGAGTTATGTTTATATCTAATTTATCTGCCAAAAATATATAACGTTATAATTTCTTTTATACAGACAAGCTGATTCTTCAGACTGAGGTCAGCAACACAATATACTATAACAGAACCGTAGGAAGTGTCAAGGAGATGTGGCTCCTCTTCATATCCTCATCCACCAATGTACAATGAGCAGCCAACATGGCGCATCAGCAAATTTGCAATCATTTTTTAACCTGCCCATACACTCCAATATTATTAATACTTGTATAGCCAGCTTTAGGATGGCATCATCTTGTAACCCCTCTCTCACCTTGTTCCATATTGAACTGATGAATTCTGGGACTTCATGTCTCTCTGGCTGCCAGAGAATCTGTGTGCTGTTTGACATGAATAACGAAGGATTTCAAGTTCCCCTATCCATCACTTCATTGTGGAACAGAATAGTGCCGAAGCCTGATTAGTGGAGCAGAAATACAATTTTGAACAAAGCATCTCCCAGAAAACTCTACGCTAACTAAAGTAATTTTGTAGAGTTCCACAATCTACAGTATATATATGTTATCATTAAAGTGCAATACAACCACCTTAAATATTGATGTACACAAAATGTACAATACCAATAATAGAATCACTAAAGCTTCTGCACCGGTTTTCATTTTGCCACTGCAGTAATGTCCATAAATGTAATGTAGTGCCTTTACTTTTTTTTAACTCTGGCTAGAATCTTATTCTCCTGGGAAAATGTGCATCCTATTTATCATAAAAGTCCATGCTCAGCCGTACCGACATGCATCTTGTATATAGTGCAGCTCCTACACACATAGATATAAAAACCCACCTCACTTAATTGTATTATTTATACCTCCCTGTTGTTTGAAGGAATTAATGAAATAGAAATTGTCCCTTTTTTGCCGGGAATTTACTTTTTGTAAATTGCATATTCTGCTTTTACAGACCGTTTGATTGACAAAGAATAACCACTTTTTATATTTTTGCCCAAGAGAACTGTAAGCAGGTGTTTGCTGCTAAGTGGTTATTGCCGTTTTCTACAGTAAATGTTTGAGTATTTTTGTACATAACTGGTTAATTTTAATAAAATATTCCATTCTCTAAAAAAAAAAAAAGCATATGCAGTAAGATTGTGATAATTATGCCAAATAATTTATGTATTGAAAATGATTTGTACATATGTGCTTTTTAAACAATAATTCAGCCATATTGACTTTACAATTTTGAATGTCAGAAGAGAATATATGGTAAAGAAATATTTATGTTTGGTAAATAAAAATAATATTCAGATTTAAGAAGAAGAATAACTTTAGCTTTGTATCTGGCAATTTTGTAGTTTCAATTTTAATGAACTGTTTGTGGCTTTGGGATACTGTATAACATATTGTATTTGTAACATACTTTTCTCAGCTGTAGTAAGCAACAAAACTATATGGCTGTGTATGAATGCATTTACATGTACTGCTGTTCTGTAGCACTGCCTCCTGTTTCAGATTTAGCATTACAAAATTTTAATCCACTAATGTTACAGTCTAGCTTAGATGACTTGTACAGTGGCTGATCAAGGCATTAAATTGTGTGTTTTCTAACAGTTATGATTTTCCTATTATTCTTAGCTTTGGCAGCCTGTTCTCTTATTGGCGCCCAGCAGCCAGTAGAACGGTTTTATGTAGTGTATGCGTTTATTACTTGACTCATTTTCTGCAGCTGAACTACTATGATAACATTCAGACAACATGTTCATATTAGTTGCTGCCGCAATGCAACAAACTGAAATAAAGTTCATTCATTACTATTTGTGGTGTCGGTCCTGTTTTTTTTAGCTTGTTTCTCCATCTGTTTTCTGCATTTTATAAACAAGGCCCTTTCCTTTGCTCTTTTAAAGGAGAACTAAACCATAATATAGAAATGCCATATTTTAAATACTGAACTTTCACCAGCCTAAAGTTTCAGCTTCTCAATAGCAGCAATGATCCAGGACTTCATAATTGTCACCATCTTGGAAAGTGTCACATGCTTAGTGGGTTCTGAGCAGCTGTTGAGAAGCTAAGCTTAGGGGTCATCACAAATTATAAAAAAAATTATGTTGACCTGTAATAGAAGCTGATGCTACAAGGCTGGTTATTAATTGTGCTGCCATTTAGCAATTATCTGTATTAATTAATAATTATCCTCATATTGTGACATTTATATTCTATGTGTACTGTATATTGTGAGTGGGTCCCTAAGCTCAGTAACTAACAGCAGCACAGAGCATGTGCAGTAAATCAGCAGAAAAGAAAATGGAGAGCTACTGAGGCATCTTTGGAGACACAGATCTTCCCTCCTAACGGATCCTCTACCTGTTCTCCACTGTTTGAGCAAATGAAGCGAGCACCTTCTTCTGTGGCCAAGACTGGAGGATCCCGATTCACTCTGCAGAGAAGCCTTAAACAATGGCCCTGGGCAGTACGGGTGTTTACTCCATAGGAGAGTTCTCTGCTAACTCAATGGAGACCCCCAGTTTTATATGCTCTAATAAACAACAAGCTCATATCATAATAAATGCTCTTGGTCAAGAACAGATCTTGCTTCCCATGCACTCATCAGTATCTGGCCAGACTCCCAAGTACATCCGAAGCAGAGATCTTATCAGTTAGTAGTATTCAAGTACATATTCTGCCCCTGGCTATAATAAAGGAAGTTCCCATGGTAATTTCCAGAAGTCATAAAAACATATTAGCTCATTGAATATTTGAGTTCAATAGTTCTTGCCTCACAAAGCTGTCTTACATACAGTAAGATGTTGGGTTACAAAGCTGTCTTATGTAAAATATTGGGTTCAACAGTTCTTTTCTACAAAGCTGTCTTATACAAGACATTTCTATCGAAGTATAACCCTGAGCCACTATTGATAAAATTTCTCTCATTACAGCTTTGCCCCCCATAAAGCTGCCACTCTAAGTACATGCTCTTGAGTGCCTATATTATAAATACAACCCTGTTCCTACTACCATTTTTCCCTGGGAAAATTTAGAGCATTCAAAATACCCCAGACTAATCTTCAGAACCTGCCACCTCTTCATAACATGATTATTTTATTGCAACAGAGGTATATGTTATCAAATCTTCTTCTCTGCTCTCCAGCCAACCTTCCCTTTAGTACATGGGTTAAGGGCTGCCATCAGGAAGCAAGTGCAGCACCTCCATGTCCCCCTTATCAATGTAATTTTGTTTGAGGTTTTAATGTAGAATTTAAATTATACACCGTCATTTAATATATTAAGTTGCCAGTTTAGTAGATCTAACTTTTCTTTTCACTGGAAGTAAAGCTGCTCACACACAGGAAGACCAGACACTCGTTGAAATGACTTCACTTTGGCCTCATTTGTGTGCCAATAACTGCTGACTTAATTAATGTAATGAGCAGTGGCTGTAGGTCATCTCATGAGTAAAATAACTTTCTAAATATAATCAGTTAAAAATGTTGTCTTATTACTTAAAACTCAATTTACTCTTCAGTATCACCCTCTAAGCCCTCTGTCACTCTACATGCAAGAGTCAGAGTCAGATTTTGATTGACAGACATATCAAATACATTGGCGTTTGCTCCCTTTGCCTAGAGCAGGGATCCCCAACCTTTTAAACCCATGAGCAACATTCAGAAGTAAAAGGCGTTGGGGAGCAACACAAGCATGAAAAATGTTCTTGGGATGCCAAATAAGGGCTGTGATTGGCCATTTAGTAGCCTCTATGTGGATTGTCAACCTACACTGATGCTTGTTTGGCAGTGCACCTGGTTTTATACAACCAAAACTTGCCTCCAAGCCTGGAACTCAAAAATAAGCTCCTGCTCTGAGGCCACTGGGAGCAACATCCAAGGGGTTGGAGAGCAACATGTTGCTCACGAGCTACTGGTTGGGGATTACTGGCCTAGAGAGTATTCGAGCTGTTTCAAAATAACATGACTGTATTGTTGCTTTAGGTTTTTTACCCACTCTTCCTTGTAAAAGAAACATTACACTCTTCAGTGTAATGTTTCTTATACAAACATGATTAGCATTCTAAATATAATCAGGGGGTTTGTGTTTTAAACCTGTAAAACACAAAACTCAAATCCCATAGTGAAGGAGAAGGCCTGGGCTCACCTGAACATGTTTTTAATCAGATATATTTTATAAAAAGGGTTAATTCCTCACACATTCTTTGGGGGTAATGTAAGAAATGATCTTAAGTTTTCCAAAATGTTAGGCAACACCTCTGTGAATAGAGTTGCTTGGTTTTACCCAGACTAGATGCTTACATTAGGAAAGAACTGGTTCCCAATCAAAAGGCCATCTCACCATATGTCTGGGAAGGTTCTCATTCATCCAGGTCATGTTATATCTCTAGTAATAAATCAAATCAACTGGACTTGCTGTATATTTTTCCTCTTGAAGATGTGTTGCCATCCAACTGACTTTCTCAATTCAGAATTCAGAATGTTTTTTCCCATGAGATGACTTCTGAATTGAGGATGACTAGCAAGCCTTCTCCCATATAGAGTCCATTTTAAGCAAATAATTCTGATTTCTAAAAAGGATTTCCTTTTTTGTGTAATAAGCAAAACAACAACTGTACTTAATGGTAACTAAGCTGAGTTAATCCATACTGATGACATATTGGTTTATATTGGTGATAAAATGGCAAATCTATCCAATTGGGTTTATTTAATGTTTAAATGTTTTTTAGCAGACTGACGGTATGGTGATCCAAATTGCAGAAACACCCCTTTATCTGGAAACTCTAGGTCCCAAGCATTCTGGATAATACATGCTATACCTATATTCAACCAAATTCAAAAAATATAGATTAAATGCATCCCTAATTTACAGAGAAGGATAACCCCTCGTTTTGTATTATAAGTGTATTCTAAATATAATATTTTACTTTTTTTTTGCTACTTGCTGAGAATATTGTTCTGTGCCTTTTCCAACCCTGTTTTTGTTCTATTATTTGATTTATCGCACAGGCTATAGGCAATGTCCTTGCTGCATCAAAATAAGATAAAACATTCTCTGATAATAAGGCTGTGAAACAGACTACCCATAGGGATAAAGGTCCTGTGAGCTGTCACTTGCCCTCAGTCAAGAAGGTGATGTGGCTTTGGATCGTGCTGACAAAAGAAGACTAGGAACCCCACCATCAGACACTTTTCTGCTGATTTGCTATGAGTAAATGCAGAGCTGGTTTCTTACTTCTTTGTTCCCAACAGCCATTTTCCCTACTGTGAAAAATTATGCCAGGGATTATCTGATAACTACTCATCTGATGTACTAGGTATTTTTCTTTTAATAATACACTGAAACCAGTATTTTCTGCTGCGATAGAGATTAAACTGTTTGCGGGATATACAATCTGGTTTTGAATGTCATAGTGAAATATCTTATCGATGTACATATAAGATGTTTATAAGGAGCTTTATGAGTTTTAAGTTTCTTATAAATACCCTTAGACAGCATTTTGAAATAATTCTGGTAAATGCCACAAGTGAGCTGATCAGTGTGGTGCTTATAGTGATAGCATTTCCTTTAATAATTCCAGTCACATCTAAGTCATGTTCAGCTTTGACCCCAGGCTCTCCGTGTCTGTAATATTGCAGCCATGTTTACAAAAGTGGCTTCAAGCGCAGAAGAGAAAAGTTAATGAGGAGAATATGGGCGACCCCAACTGGGGAAAGTTAAAAGCAAATGCATAATGAGCAGAAGAAGCAGAAGATAAAAATAGGAAAATTAAACACAATTCTATAAAAATAGACTTAGAAGGCTCTAACACAGCAGATTCTTTCTAAACAATACAATACAATTTCAATTAGAGATAGAAATCTGCTTCAAATCAGTGAGTGTTTTCTGTTATCTACTGAGATAGTAACATTCTTTAATTTTATGCTATAGATTTTCCAAATGTCATGCATTTCCCATACTCATCAACCTTGAGCACTAATATTAGGCTTAGGGCTATGTTTACAAAATTATTTTTCCGCCATTAATTGACTACTGGCATATTCGAATCAGAGGTGAAACAAAAAAAAAACCACATATCTGTATCAAATACCACTATATTACATAAATAATGATTTTATTTTGGCTTTCTTAGCACATGCTGTAATGCTGTATTTGAGATACTGTCTGAAAGATGACCAGTTATATGGCATTCCAAGAGAAATGGATGAATAGAATTCACATTGAACTGACCTGGAAAGCCTGAAACTAGATTTTGAGAAACTATAAGTGGTATTTCTTGAACTTCACATCTGGGTTTGTGTTCTTAATAACCTTGAAGTAAGTAATGGTGTCTTTCAGTGCTTGTCAGCAAAGCCAAAGCATGGGGTTTTCAACTCTGTACAGATCAGGGCAGGTGGTGTAAATTACACATTAAATCTAGTATGACAACCTGCAAGGTTATGAACAAACATAGGCAAGAAGTTCACTATGAACTAGGCTTTGCACGTGGTAAATCTTTTATGGAGAAGACAGTTGTGTTCAGAATAATAGCAGTGTGTTTAAAAAAGTGAAAAAAGCTCAAAATCCTTATAGTAGCTCTTATTTCCATACACACAAATACATTGGGAACACTGCACATTCTATTCCAAATCAAAACATGAAGAAAAATGTTTGTTATTCTTTTACAGAAAGTGAAGAAAAGAGAATATTAGGCTGTTCCAAAAAAATAGCAGTGTCTGCATTCTTCTTTACAAACTCAAACATTCACTGTATAAACTGAAAAATGTTTCAAGATTTTGTTTTCCTTTGAATCACTGAACTAATATTTAGTTGTATAATCAGTGTTTCTGAGAAGTGCTGCACATCTGTGTTGCATGGAGTCCATCAACTTCTGGCACCTGTTACATTACACAATTCTTCTGCATTTCTTGGCTTTGCCTCAGAAACAGCATTTTTGATGTCACCCCACAAGTTTTCTATTGGATTAAGGTCCAGGGACTGGGCTGGCCACCCCATAACATCAATGTTGTCAGTCTGGAACCAAGATGTTGCTTATTTACTGGTGTGTTTGAGGTTGTTGTCTTGTTGAAACACCCATTTCAAGGGCATTTCCTCTTCAGCATAAGGCAACATGACCTCTTCAAGAATTTTGATGTATTGAAACTGATCCATGATCCCTGGTATGCGATAAATAGACCTAACACCATAGTATGAGAAACATCTCTATATCATGATGCTTGTGCCAGCATGCTTTATTGACTTCACAGTGTACTGTGGCTTGAATTAAGTGTTTGGGGGTTGTCTGACAAACTGTCTGCGCCCCTTAGACCCAAAAAGAACAATCTTGCTTTCATCAATCTGCAAAATGTTACACCATTTCTCTTTAGGCCAGTCAATGTGTTTTTTGGAAAATTGTAACCTCTTCAGCACATGTAATTTTTTAAACAATGGGACTATTGGGGGCTTCTTGTTGATTGCTTGGCTATACATAGGTGTCTTCTAATTGTAACAGTAATTTTAGACCTTCTTTGATCTTCCTCGAGCTGATCATTGTCTTTGCCATTTTGGCTATTCTTATATCTGGGATTTTTTTCAACGTTATGTCTGTGTGCGTACTGGTTTTTTTGCAGTGACCCGAAGAAATTTTTTGCAGGGTGCGGGTCTGGGCCAGCAGGGTCCACCAGAGCTGGGGCCCACCAGGTTTTTTCCCGGTGTCCCAACAGCCCAGTCCGACCCTTCTTCCACCTCTTTCCACCTAATTTAATTTAAATCAAAGTACACTGTTCTTCTGATCAATGTCTGAAATGATCCATTTTACTCAGATTTTCAGAGAAAAAATGAACAATAACCAACATGCACAACAGTAGCTGCCTTCCTTCCTTAAATAAGGGCTGCGATTGACACCAGTTTTTTCACAGAATGAATGACCGAACTTAATGAACTCCATCCTGCTATTATTTGGAACAAGCCTCAATTAATGATTCAATTATACACGACATGACTTTTGGATCTGTTGGTTTTCTATGTTTCTAAAAAACCTACTAGCAAATTATTTGCCATGTAGAAATATAATTTCTGATCAGGGTGGTGATTTCGAACTGCTATTATTCTGAACACAACTGTATGTACTGAAAGTGCAATACCTATATTACATATCTGCATAGTAGTCAAGAGGCTAAAAACATATACAGGACCATCAAATGTCAACTGTTGCTCAAATAAATCCTCCCAAACTTGTCCAGAGGAATATGAAAAATAAATTATCTGAATTATCATAATTTGCTTCATTGGGGGGAAAAATCCTTCATGGTTCCAACAAACATTGGATCACCAAGGGCTCATTTACTGACAGCAGGGCAGGCACAGGTTTTTGCATATTTGCACCCTGCCCAGCTCGCAGCCCTGTAGCATCATTTGCTTGAGGTGCAAAGTCCTGCCCTAAAAAGCAGGCAATGCTGTATTAATGGGGGTGGGGGGAGTGGAGTAGTAATTTTAGCATCTCCTCAGATGTGTATTTTATACACTTGGGGCTTGATTTTGCACTTGCCTCCTTCTTAAATGACTCCAATAATGTCAGTAGCCTGGAATTTTCTCATTTGCAATCCATTTATATAATGTGTCTGCCAGCAAACCACTTCAGAAAATAAATTCTTACTATAAAAATAATTTTTTGCACCTTGAGATGAAACCGCTTTTCTTTTGATCTAAAGGGATTTCCTTGAATCCTTGTATTCCTTATGTAAATATGTACTGTTACATGAGGCATCAGACTTTATAGGTTTATAAATTGGGATCAGATTCTTGTTAAGGTTCTTTTGTCTAATGTAAACAGTCCTAACTCCTGTATTAGCTAAGCAGCACCTTTTCTGGGATATCAATTTTCTATGTTTTTTTCTTCTTTCAAGCAAAGCAATATTGATTAATTCATTCAATTCCTAAAATAATATTCCTATAAAAGAAAAACTTCTTACAGGGAATGATTTCTTATGTCTGTCTACAGTTTCACTGGGGGAATATTATTCTTTATACAACAAGTCATGCCACAACTTCATAGTATTAAAATCTTACAGTTCAGATCACAACAAAGGTAACATTAAAGAGAGTGTCTTTCTATGATATTAGAAATAATGATATATGACATACAGAGCTGTTAGGTTGCTGCCATGTTCCTTAAACTGGCCATACATGAAGAAATCCGCTCGTCTGGCGACATCGCGACAAGTGGATCTTTTCCCAATATGCCCACCAACGGCAGTGTTATATCTGGGTAATCCAAACATTCGGTCCTAGGGCTGAATGATTGGATTACAAAAAGGAGGAATGGGCTCCAACGGGTCGGCCAGTGGAAAAATTAAACCTTCCCGATCGATATCGTGGCCAGATATTGATCAGGAAGACCCATCGGAAGCCCTCATACAAGGACAGATAAATTGCCGAATTGGTCTAAAGGACAGATATTGGCAGCTTTATCTGCCCGTGTATCGCCACCTTTAAGTAAATATCACATCAACCCAGTTGGGAACATGGCTGATGACTGTTGAACATTCTTCCACAATGAATTTTCCTTGCTTTAGAACTTACATTGTTTCCTTTTGTTGCTGAGTATCTGAGGCAGCGATTTATCTCCTTATGATCCTCTCTAAACAGCACTTAAACTGCAGTTAGTGTTCTGGTTTTCGTGTATTTTGTGGATATGGTATATAGTTCACCGTTTATTTGCTTGTGTGCTTCTTTCTCTCTTGTGTACATTCAGTTGTGTATTATCTGGAGATTATTTATAGGGCACTTTGTTATAAACATGGCATTACATTTGCAGAATAGAATCGGTTTTCTATAGAACTTACAGAAAGTACTGTAGTTTGTCAGATATCAAACAGAAAAGGTGTGTGCGAGAGCGGCTAAAGATGTTTCCAATTAGTCCTAGAGAGATGAACAGTATTCTTATAAGTGCAGCAGGGTAATATGCACTACTCCTGGAGCAAAGCAAGGCCAGAGCCAAGGGCAAACAGCTGCCGGCTGACACCCCTTAGGGAGGATAAAATATAAACGCTGCTCTGTGCTGGGAAAAGTCATTTATCCAATGACAAATGTGCAAAATGTAATTTTTCCTATTTGAAAAAAAGGTTTCTTCTGGTTCTAACAGACATCTCAATTTATTCTCTCAGGCCAGAGATGATGGGTCTGAGCATTACAATAATAACTGTACAGATGCACGGAATCCTTCATGTTTGTATTCAGCCAAACACCAAGTCCCCCAGACAAGACAAGCCCAAATACTGAACTGAATCGAAACCTTCATTTGCGTTTTCCCATTTGAGAGAAATCAAGTAAGTGCATCATCCCTGCACAAAACAATGGTCACGTTCAGTTGTCCAGAGCATTAAAGTCACATGACTGTGACTTCTACTGAATAATACTTTAATTAAAATGGCCGACTACCAACATGGCCGACTACCAACTACCAAATTCATTACGCAAATGTTGCTATGCAAGGACTAACCACTTACTCTTCCCTACTGCTCAGTAACATATAGAACCAATGTACCTATTTCTTTTTTTTTTTTTTTTACTTGTTCTCAAAATATCTTTCGTGTGCAGTTCTTATACAACATGAGCAAACAATTAGCTTTTTTTTGTGCTGTTTTAAAAATATGGGCCTCATTTATCAACATTGGGCAAATATTACCTAGCCAGTAGCCAATGGAAACAAATAAGTGATTAGCTTTTTTCAGCGAACAGCAGATAGAACAATTAAAGTAAACCTTTGATTGGTTGTCATGGGTTACTACAAGGGTGCAAATTTGCACAATGTTCACAAATGAGCCCCTGTGCGCAGAGCATTGTGCTGCCTGCAACATTCTCTGTGTGCAAAACATTTTTATTGGCATGGGACCTCAAAATTTGCTTTACTGTATAGAACAAATGTTTTTATCTCACTTATTCTAAGTGCGGTGATACTCTAATGTCCCAAACTGTAGCCTAGAGGATGCAGTATTGCTTTTAAAGTGCTAGACTAAACAATTAAGAGGCTCTAGCTAAAATGACAAACCTGGATACAAAGCTGTAGCAGGTGAGGAAATACATGGAGTCATATTCTAGTTTTAACAATAGTGCCCTAATCAACATTAGGCTAATTTAAGCTTTAGAATGGGTAGAGCTGAACTGTTGTGCAAATAGTTATTAGGTTGACTCTTGCACTGTCAGGTTTAATTCAGTAAAGAACAGCAGCTTGTCAGATATTAAAAAGCCTTTATTGTACCACAGCTTAGACCAAAATCACACTGATGTTCAGTGCTCTACTCTGACTCTTTTTCAAACAAACTGACACAGTCACTGGATTTATTTTTAAAGACCATTAAAACAGCACCATCTATTGTTTACAAGCACGTATCAAGCCTGGTCATTGGAAATAATTTACATACATAAGTCGATACAAATAAATAATTAATTTAAGACATTGTAATAAATTGCCCGTATCTCTTATCTGTCCATGTCATCCATATAATTCACAATGTTTATCGTGGGGGCAGTGTCAGGGGCATTCTGGCAAGGAGGGGGTTAAACCTACCTGACGCCTTCCACCAATCAACTGCTGGGGGAGGCTTTTTAGAGACTTTGTCTCTGATGACTTGCTGCCTGAGCAAACTGTTTTGTGTGTTGAAGTGGAAGGTTTATTTCAATTAGTCAGTGAGTTCTAGCTATCAGTTACTGTTTGACCTTTGTCTGTCCAATTTTAATTGGTGTTGATTCTTGGGTACTGTGTTGTCTAGTTTATTGGCTACAACCCAGTGCTGTTCTAGTTTGTACCTCTGTTTAATACCAGGTATCTACTATAGGTCACCCCTTTGTGTATAATCTGCTAGCCTCCTGCCTACACTCCTGTTTCACTCCTTAGAAGTGCACCTCGTCCCCTGTATATGAAGCAGCCTGTCCAACCATTCCTTTACTCCCTGTGTTATTCAGTAATGCTGCTCACTCCCTGCCACTCTGACACTGTTGGGAGTTATATTTCTGCATCCATTCACACTTGCAAACAAGCAGCTGGGGCTTGCTAATACAATTCCTGGCATTGTTGTGAGTTATAGTTCTGTATCCAGCTATAATCCCAAGCAAGCAACAGGGGCTGGTTAATATTATTTCTTGCAGTGTTGTGGGAATGTAGTTCTAATAAGCATTTTCAGCCTCTGGGGCAGGGATCCCCAACCATTTTTACCCGTGAGCCACATTCAATGTTAAAAAAAATTGTAGAGCAAAAAAAACATGTTCTGAGGAGGGTGTATCATATAACCCTTTAATGAAAGGAAAGTTTGTAGTGTCACTAATGTAATGCCAACTGAGCATAAAACATTCCTGCTTTTGTTTTCAACACAACCAAGTGAACATGTTGGTCAGAGATGAATAAATCCGTACAACTCCTGTATATACTGCATGGTCCAGTGTATTTTGATCATCTGCCATTAAAAACACATGGAAAGGCAAAGAGCCTAAAAATAATTATGTGAAACTTGGCTAGAAAACGGGGAAATCTGGAGCCTCTCCTGAAATCAGTGACAGAGAGAAAATGGCGTGACCTGAAAGAATAGAATCTGCATTCGTGCTTTAGTTGGTGGCAGATAGAGAAATGGTTCTGCTTTCAGAGCCACACATAATTAGAAAGTTATTATTTTAGGCCGATTAATGACTCGTTATCACACTGCAAGCTATCTGTAACACCAACACAAAATGACTGACTGCTCCAAGTTTATCAGATAGGAAATTCTGAAATTATAAAGTAATTGTTCTGTTCAAGTCAATCTTCTGCATCTAAACATTATTCTAATTCGGATTAGTTAGGATTAGTTTGCTGATAAAGAGGTTGTTCACCTTCAAACGCTTTTTTGTTCAGTTGTTTTCACCAGAAATAAAGCAATTACTTTTTTTTTCTACTTTTTTTTCTATTTGTGAACAATCTGAAACCAACTAAACTGAAAAAAAAAGTGTTTGGAAGGTGAACATCCTCAAGAGATCATTTACATAGAGCTAAAATGGACTCAGAATGGAGCATGTATTGATGCTACTCGGTAAAGTACGCAAGGGAACCTTGAAATTGGCATTTGCTTGAGACCTGGTGGTAATTGCAGCCTTCCCTTCAGTGGATTTGCATCAATAACTAAACTGACTTCTTCCAAGTAAATGAGCTGATTATGCTGTTAACTCTACACACAATCACATATTCCGTTTTTTTTAATTAATCAATGTAGCCACAAGTGTGTGCATATTTATTTTTTCTATTTTTAACTAAGGTCTTTGTTTATAACAAAACACAAGAGAACATTATTATGGCTTGTGTAACAAAAAATGGTATTGTCAAAAAATGTGGTCATATTGTGATGACATTATCCATATACTGTAAAAGCAGGAAATATTTTTAAGAAGTGAATAGACAGAGACACTATATCTTTCACAGTTCAGAAGCACACTGTAGCACACACTGAACACTTAAATCCTCCTGTTTCTATTTCATTAATGCTAAGCCAAGACTCAATTCTTCAGGTAACACCAGCCAACCATATGAGGAGTAGAATCTCGCATGACACACAAGGATGATGAAACCCTGAGGTGTGAGCGCAGCCCTTTTAGCTGCAGTAGCAGCCCAGCAGTCACTTTGTTACTTAGCTCACTTTGTTACTTCGTTCTCCACCAGCTTCACTTCTGTAGATCACAATTTGGACCCTAAATCTACACAGCACGGAAGTTTTCCAGACTACACAGCCACATTTTCCGAGCATACGGTCACAGTATAGCTGCACTTTTAAACAACATTCACTAAAACTGCACAAGCAGGAATGAAATCCTCCAGATGTACAGAACATCCCAGGGAGTGTTTGTGCTCATCTTTTATTTATGCAATAAATAATCCGGGCAATGCCTGCTATGTATTTCATTGAATAAATAATTTAATTCATTTTATAAACAAAGCAATATAATTTTATGTTTATTTTATGATTGTGGTAGAAAAATAACAAGCAGTAGGTGGACACTCAGTGGCATAACTGCCAGGGGTGCAGATGGTGTGATTGAAACTGGGCCCAAACCCCCTCTGGGCCTGCCGGAATAGACAACTAAAGGTATTTTTGTCATGCAAGCGAGCAGCTGTTTAAAAATTATGTGTTTGGAGGGGGTATGGGGGGCCTGGTTGTACTTTCAGGACCCGGACCCGGCCAAGGTTAGTTATGTTACTGTGGACACCAACTATTCAAAGTCTTATATATTAGCATGAGAAGCAAAAATGGGGCACACATGGTTATAACTGGCACGTGAAACACAGAACAAAGAAAGAAACAAAAAGATGTTTGTGTTTATTCCATGTAGACCCCATTTCACACCATATACAACGGGGAGGTGTGTAACCCAATCTCTTCCTCAGGTGTAAATGATCCCACACTTATATATATAACAGGCAACATTGCCTCCTAGTGTCCTTTCTAATAAAGTATGTGGATAAAAGTCCAAATTTAAGTTTTACTTTTCGTCATGGACAGAACCATTCACAGAAAAGTTTTCTTTAAAACGCCTTTATTTAGACATGGGCACCGACCCAGAAAAACACAACGTTTCAGACCGACATTGGTCTTTTATCAAGCCACTTAAGCAGAACCTGTGCACAATTATTTCTACATTGTAGCATAGTGACCCCTGCTGGTGTCTTTTCGCATTTATAACACACAATGTATCACATTTATAAGTCCATCCATCACATCACACCATGCCAAAGTGTTTCCTTGTTGGTGCAGGTAAATCTTAAAGCTTGCAAACACAATAATCAAAATATTATAAACCAAAACATTACCTTAAGTCTTACACTTTAACTCTCTAACTCTCTAAAACAAACAGGGATATTCTATCTTTCTTTTCTTTATCTGAAAGAATACAACAAATAACAAGTAATGCAATACAAGCTCACAGAAAGCATTTAAAGTTTACATCTTTGTTTAACCCTTTATTAGCTGTGTTTAATTCCATTATGCAAAACAACACTTTTTGGTAACTTACGTGTATTAGCCCCTTCGGATACAGATACTTGTTCCTGAATCTGCCACCTTAATTGGTTCACATTATGTCTGAACTCAGAGAAATGTCTACTGACACTAGTGTTACATCTTGTTGCATTTTTAATTTTGCTCCTCGGTTGATTAAGACGCAACCGTATTTGCCTACAAGTTTGCCCAACATAGGCCAGCCCACAGGGGCACTTCAAGAGATAAAAAACATTCATGGAGAGACGGGAAATAGCCCTTTGCTTCAAACATTAAAGGCTTGTGATGGGTGAGTAATATTTAATAACTTTTATATCAATTCTGACATGCAACGTCAATTCACAGTAATAGGGATTATGCTACCAAAATCCATGGTGAAACCAAACTTGATAAAACAAGTATAACTTTATTAATCCATTTAAAATATAGAGCACGGCCAGGGAGATAAAAGCTTGCTTAATGCGTTTTGTGACTAGTATGTCACTTCATCAGTTCTGACATGATAAACACAGAAATGTGCCATACTGTGGTTTCCCAGAGTCCTTTGTGGGTAGCAGAGGCTCTTATTTCAGTAGATACAAGGCTCTTCCCCAGGTTTATATTCTTACAGATAAAGAAAAGAAAGAGAATATCCCAGTTTGTTTTAGAGAGCTAGATCGTTAGTCGTAAGGAAATGTTTTCGTTCATATTATTTTGATTATTGTTTTTGCAAGATTTAGGATTTACCTGCACCAGCAAGGAATCACCTTGGATTATGGTGTAATGTGATGTATGGACTTACATTTGGATTTTTATTCCTGGATTTTATTAGAAAATACACTAGGGGGCAATGTTGCCTGGTATATAGTTTTGGGTCATTTACATCTAAGGAAGGGATTGTGTTACACACCTCCCTGAAACATTGTATATGATGTGAAATGGTCTCTAGCTGAACCACATGAAATACTGAACCAATGAAAAAACTGACATTTGTTTTAACTGCAAACGGGTATATGCTTTTTACTTTGTTATATAAGGATTTGAGACCAGAGATGAATCCAGTGAGGAGGTGTGAAAGTGTTATCAATCCAGATTCATGGTACCATTGTGATTATATTCCACGTTCACACTTCTGAGTGAGTTTTAGCCAATACCTTGTTGAATAAGTTCACTGGAACCACTGTGATTGGATGTTGGTGACTGTATTGCCCTTAAGGGGTTAAACACAGGAGAATTCTCTTCCACACAGTTGAGCTGAAGGAGCTGCTCAGATGAATAGTCAAAGGTTTTTAAGATTACTTAGCCAGTCCAGTTGCTTTAAGGTGGCCTTTTACGCACTTCACAGTCTACAGCATTGTGAGTATTGAAAATTCAATACCATACTGCCATGAGTAACAAAACAATCAATCTCCCTAAAACTATATATTCTGTATTAACATGCTCAAGACATAAGGAGCTTTCCAAATCTGTTTTAATTTCTCTTTATAATTGAGTTTTAATTTTCAGTGGTATGTATTTGGAGTCATATATTTTGTTTAAAAAGTGAAATTAGGCTCAGTTTGTCCTAAAAAAAGCAATATATATATATATATATATATATATATATATATATATATATATATATATATATATATATATATATAGACTAGGTTCCCCCAGGAAAAGCCCTGAAGCGCAAGAGCAAAATTCAGTTGTCATTTAATGCAACCTATGTGCAAAGCTGTCTCTACTTAAAGGAAAAAAGTTAAAGAGAAGATAAAAATGACTTTAAAATCTGTCAGGAAATCTGCACATTTGTGATGTCCTTGGCAGAGGTTATAATTGGTGTAGGATGATACAGGTAGGTGCAATATTACTGAAGTGATGTGAAAATAGCTAAATGTAATTATTTTATCAACACACACTTGACTTTAATCTACTTTTTGGGCATCGCCAGCATTACTAATACACATTCTCCCATCCTAGGAGGACTCCATGGAAAACTCCACAGTGTTTTTGTATTGGGTCTGACCTCTTCAATCAGGTTTTCCACTTATGTCTGTTTGGTTCAGGCACAAAATGGCTAATTTACAAGCTATTTGGAGCAAATTGTGCCCACGTGGAAGGTGCAATTTCACCATGTTTTTACACAATGCAGAGATTTCCCCATAATTCCAGCATAATAGAGGTTCTGAGGCACAACTGCAGCCAAAGCATTAAAGCCCATTTATAAGGCAAAACAGATGAAGTTGTGCTAAAAACTTTGGTGTTCAGATTTCATCACTTCTGGTGCTCTGTGTCAACTGATTCCTCTGCCCAGTTCTTTAGACACAAGTGCACTGTGTATATTGACACAGCCTGGCAGTGTACTCTTAAAAATGGTGGTAGCTGCAGGGTTCTCCTGTGTCAATAGACACACTGGGACAATTTACACGTAGGCAGTAAATTATATTATTGTCTCCTTTTAGCTAAACAATAAAAGCATTTGACAGGTTGTAATGTGTTACTACCCAGGAGCAAATTTTAGCCCCAATGAGTACAATTTCCAAGACTCTACTCATCCCACTGCAAAATATTCTGAAATCATTAACTTTTATAATTATCTGCAGGGGGTAACCAATGGTGAGTAGGAACCTAATTTAAATTTGACACCTATATTATTGTCAGTGCTCTATAATGGTGTGTCTGGACTGGGTGAGGTCAAAAAGCTGTGTATTGTTAGAGAGGGAACTGGTGCTAGGGAGCTTATTTTTAGCTCCAAACACTGTAATAGCATAGAGTCTTGCAATTTGTGAAAACCACCACAATTTATGCAAATTGACAATATTGGGATTTTTGTTAAACTAGAATGGTTACATTTTATAAAAGTGAAAAACCATGAAAATTCAAAGTACACACAAAAACACAAAATGCTGTATTTATTCTGATCTGAGCACAACGTTTTTAAAAATGCACACACAAGTTTATGTACACATAAATGTATACAACAGATGTTTTTGCACACATTGCCAAAAAAGGAATTAGAAGCATATTGCATGGAGACTGAGCTCCATCCACAATTTCTGGTCTCCATCTCTTCAGCACAACATTTTCTGGCTGAAAACTTACAGACAGTGTTGCGCTGACACTATTGCACATACTGTAATTACAGCAGTACTTTGCCATTTATTACACATACTTATATGTAAACCTGCATGAAACATTCCCTGCAAATTCTAAATTAATTGTAGAAACGTTTATTGATCACATTAAAAATAAAAGTGCCACATGAGTTTCAACAGAAAGATAAAGAATAAAAACACACTTTAATGCTTCCAAAGAACATAAACATGAAGCTTTGCGTCACAATCTCTCAGTTATTCAAAATAACTCTAATGAGGAACCACATAGAGAACAAATTGAAAACAGCAGGCAATTTTCAAATACATTTGTCTTCTGAAATTACTTTTACAAGTTGTTTTCTAAAACATTCAGTTAAATGATCTTTTACAATTCGTTTTTAATAATAACCTAAATTTGTGCTGATTTTACTGTAAGCTATTAATTCCTTAAAGTGTAAGAAATACATTTCTCAGGCAGCATGCTTCCAAGTCAGTTACTAGTTAACTAGAGTAGATCATCCTCAGCACAATGGGATCTGCACACAGTAAAATAGAACAGCCCTATGGGATTGTTGCAGGATGCACTTTTGTTGGGTTGGATAACTACAGTACAGGTATGGGACCTGTTATCCAGAATGCTCGGAACCTGGGGTTTTCCAGATAATGGATCTTTACGTAATTTGGGTCTTCATGCCTTATGTCTACTCAAAATTAATTTAAACATTAAACAAACCCAATAGGCTGGGTTTGCTTCCAATAAGGATGAATTATATATTAGTTGGGATCAAGTACAAGCTACTGTTTTATTATTACAGAGAAAAAGGAAATCATTTTTCAAAATTTGGATTATTTGTATAAAATGGAGTCTATGGGAGACAGCCATTCCGTAATTCGGAGCTTTCTGGATATCGTGTTTCCGGATAAGGGATCCTATACCTGTATTTGTAAAGGTCTTTTATTCTAACACTTTAAGGACCATTTTCCAACAATCTCATTTTAGTGGTTTTTGAGGTTTTAGAAACCATGATTTAACTCATTTTCTCTAAAACCATGAATGCTAAATCATTTATTAAAGCAGGCTAATATAAAAAGCAAGAACAAATACAAATGCTGAACTAATCCAAATACTAATACAAAAAAACCTCAAAACCCTCAAACTAAAAACAAACAAACAAAAAAACCCCAGAAAAGCTTGAATAAGAAAATTGTTACAGTTGCATACGGGCAGATCCCCATTGACTTCTACATGGCCATGGCAGCTTTTAGATGGCAAAGTTTTGTATTGCTGGTTTAGTGGTTTTTTTTCCCATTTAATTAATTATATATGCTTGGGGTTTAGAGTAATTAGTGTAATCCACGGGCACCAAAGCAAATTAATTTTAGAGGTAAGTATTTGAACTGACCTCAGCTTGTGTGCTCATCACGTTAGTTAAGTTGTGTCTTCTATTTGTATATTCACTTATCATGACTTTTTAATGTCAATTCACTACTTACCTTTTGCTATGCATAGAAAAATACCAAAACGTTGTTATTCAAAAATGGTTTGAACCTACCTTTGTCCAAATGTACTCAAGAAAAACAATGACAAATACATTTTTAAATTTTAAAACCAGGACCCTACTTTTGAGACAAATTACTATTTTAAATTAGAATTTTTTAGCAGATTTAAAACAATTGCAGGCATGGGACATGTTATATAGAATGCTCAAGATCTGGGGTTTTCCAGATAATGGACCTTTCTGTAATTTGCAACTCCATACCTTTAGGGGCAGATTTACTAAGGGTCGAATATCGAGGGTTAATTAACCCTCGAAATTCGACCAGGAACTAAAATCGTTCGACTTCGAATATCGAAGTCGAACGATTTAGCGCAAATCCTGCGATCGAAGGATTATTCGTTCGATCGAACGATTAAATCCTTCGAATCGAACGATTCGAAGGATTTTAATCCAACGATCGAAGGAATATCCTTCGATCAAAAAAATGCAGGCAAGCCTATGGGGACCTTCCCCATAGGCTAACATTGAGTTCGGTAGCTTTTAGCTGCCGAACTAGGGGGTCGAAAGATTTTCTTAAAGAGACAGTACTTCGATTATCGAATGGTCGAATAGTCGAACGATTTTTAGTTCGAATCGTTCGATTCGTAGTCGAAGTCGTAGTCAAAGGTCGAAGTAGCCCATTCGATGGTCGAAGTAGCCAAAAAAACACTTCGAAATACGAAGTTTTTTTAATTCGAATCCTTCACTCGAGCTTTGTAAATGTGCCCCTAAGTGTATTAAAAAATAATTTGAACATTAAAAAAAGCCAATAGGATTGTTCTGTCTCTGGTAACTATTGATGGGCAAACAAATTTGGCAGGCATGGATTAGTGACGAATTTCCGCGTTTCGCCGCCCGCAAATTCACCGGCGAAAAATCAGCTACGACGAAAAAATAAAACGGGGTGTCAAAATTGACGCGCAAATAGAAATTGACTAGGATCAAAATGATTGACTTTAATGCAAAATTAACACCCATTGACTTCAATTTGTTTGGCAAATTTTTTGCAAGTTTTTTCACTGCTTTACGAATTCCTTATTAGTATTTTTTGATTAATATTGAGTTTATGAGAGACAGCTGCGCATAATTCAGGAATTCATAATAACAGGTTTCCAGATAATAGATTCCATACCAGTATTACAATTTTACATTTCAATGTGTTTTGCACGTTTTCACCGTTTTGCAAATTTTTTCACTGATTCGCAAATTTTTCCTGACAGATTCGCCCATCACTACTGGTAACGATTAATCATATCTTAGTTGGGATAAAGTACAGGCTACTGTTTTTTTTATTATTACATAATAGAAACATAATTTGTAAAAATTGGATTTTTTGATTAATATTCAGTCTATGGGAGACTGCTGTGTGTAATTCAGGAATTAGTAATAACAGGTTTCCAGAGAATAGATTCCATACCTGTAATACAATTTTAAAAAAGGACCACTGCAATAGTCACCAGAAGGTACAAACACAGCATCTTGTATCAGAACCCATGTTTGTTTACAGATACACATACCCTGTATTCAATGGAGCCTCCAGATGTGATGAATGCAGAATTTCTTTTGAACAGCGAATGTTAAAAAAATCAAGCCCTGAGCCACAAGTGATTTGAACTGAATAATTTATAGGCTGTTAGTTAGGTGTTTACTAGTAGGATATTACTATGCTGAACATTATCTGTGTTAAAGTCATGCATTAATGAAGCTTAAAAAGCTAAAGAAATTAATAAAACATCTCTGAAGTTCTATATTATAGCCAATTTAAAATGTTTTGCTTCACTTTTTCTCTAAAATACTTCCACATGAAGCATATATTATACAGTATGTGTGTTGGCTAAATTCCAAAATAAACAGCATCAGGAAGAAAGTAACCGGGTGTGCATTGGCTTTCATCATTCTGTATACTCTTCTGTGGTGAAAAGCTTAGCTGGAAAGAGTAGGGCCATGCATCCCTCTAGAACACAAGACTTACATGCTCTTCAACGACACAAACCTTAGACAAATGCCATTCAGCATATTTATGTATGTATCTATTTACAAAACTGCACCCCATTGTCTGCTGCATTGAGATGATAATAGCGTCATACAGCTGGTACAGGAAATCTGGTATAATATATGGCTATTTTTAGGTACAGGTAGGGTTGCCTTTACTCGGGGTGGGGGACTCGATGTAACGGGGTGGAGCTGTGATGCACAGGGGGGCGGGTCATGATGTCAGGGGTGGGGCTTTGATGTGATGATCAGCGATTGACCGATTGCCGAGTCAATTATAGGGAATTCTGACGGTTTTCCTAATCTGGAAAACCAGCCAGGCAGTTTTGACCTGGGAAACCCTTCAAAAACAACGGGCTGTCCGGGTCAAAACTGGACAGGTGCAATAGGATCCATTAACTGGATCCATCAGAATCCATTAACTGGAAACCCATAAACCAGAAAGATCTGAATTATGGGAAGGTTGCCTCCCAGACAACAAGTAATCCAACATTTGAAAACACATTTCCTTATTCTCTGTAATAATAAAACAGTACCTTGTACCTGATCCCAACTAAGATATACAGTTAGGTCCATAAATATTTGGACAGAGACAACTTTTTAATAATTTTGGTTCTGTACATTACCACAATGGATTTTAAATCAAACAACTCAGATGCAGTTGAACCGCAGACTTTCAGCTTTATTTCAGTGGCTTGAACAAAAAGATTGCATAAAAATGTGAGGAACTAAAGCCTTTTTTTAACACAATAATTTCATTTCAGGGGTTCAAAAGCAATTGGACAATTGACTCAAAGGCTATTTAATGGGCAGGTGTGGGCAATTCATTTATGTCATTATCAATGAAGCAGATAAAAGCCCTGGAGTTGATTTGAGGGGGGGGGGGTTGCATGTATGTGGAAGATTTTGCTGTGAACAGACAACATGCGGTCAAAGGAGCTCTCCATGCGGGTGACACAAGCCATCCTTTAAGGGGAAGTAAAGTCTAAAATAGAATAAGGCTAGAAATGCTGTTTTTTCTATAATAAACATAAACATGAACTTACTGCACCACAAGCCTAATCAAACAAATGATTTATGCTTTCAAAGTTGGAGGTGACCATCTTATAACTTTGTTAAACATCTTTGCAAGACCAAGACTACGCACATGCTCAGTGTGGTCTGGGCTGCTTAGGGATCACCATAAATTATCAAAACAGCACAAGTCAAATAATATCTGCCAGAAGCCAATACAGCAAGACTGATTAATAATCAGAATAGGCAGACTGCACTGGGTCCTGTGTTATCATTTAATCTAATGTAGATTTTAAAGTTTTTGTATTGTTTAATACAAACTTTCTCCAACTCTGCAGAACCAGTGGCTACAGCAAAATAATCCTCCAAATAGAATCCCAGTTTATATGTTTAAATCTGGCTCCATGATCTTCGTCTCTGCAGCTGGAGTTGGAAACAGTAAAGGTAAAATGTAAAGGCAAAAATAAAATCCAATACAAATCTCTACACAGTCGCAGGCTGCTCTACGGGTAAACAAACAAAACAGCTTGAGTTCTGCATGGCTGGGAATTAAGACGGGGCTCCCCCTACTGTTCATAAGTATGATTGTTTCCCTGCTCAGCAGTTAGGGACCATCTGACAATTCCTATCCAAAGCAGTAAATGAAGGGAGAATTTCACTGCATACAGTCAGGTTTCTTATAAAATTGGTACACATTTTTTAATTAAAGTATATTGTAGACAGGTTTCTTTTTCATTAAAGAAAGTAAAAATGGGATTTTATTATTTTTTTTGCCTTTACATGCCCTTTAAGCTAAAAAAACAGAAAAAATCCCATCTGAGAAATTGCTACTATTAGCTACTATTGCTAATATTAGGAGTGGCAATATCTACAGTTTTGTACATCCTGAGAAAAGAAAGAAAGCACTGGTGAACTCAGCACTGCAAAAAGACCTGGACGTCCACGGAAGAGAACAGTGGTGGAATATCACAGAATCATTTCCATGGTGAAGAGAAACCCCTTCACAACAGCCAAACAAGTGAACAACACTCACAAGTCTTCCATAAAGAGAAACTGGGTGTTACAGTGCACTCCGGAGTCAAAGATCGCTCAGTTCAGTGTAATGGTCTAAGTCAAATTTTTAAAAAGACAGTACAATTTTTTTTCAAATTAGAATCGAATTTGGACTATTCCTTAGTCGAAGTACACAAAAAATATCTTGAAATTCTAATTTTTTTCATTTGAAAATTCACCTCGACCTTTGCTAAATCTGCCCCTTAAAGTTAGCAAAATTATAGAAAGGTCCCTTATCTGGCAAACCCCTGGGTTCTGAGCACTCTGCATAACAGGTCCCATACCTTTATATTAATAGATAGTTAAATATATCATGTTAAGCCTATTCATTTCAAACGTTGAAAAATTAAAACATTTCACAATGCAAAACAAGGCTGAGTGGAAGGAATCAACTCATGACCCATTTGGTTTAATTCGTTTCTGGATTGGCCCTTGATTATATTAGCAGTCTTTATAAACCATTCAATTTAAACTGCCACCCCAACTTGTGAAATTTGGATGGATTTGCTCTGCATGACATATGAAGTTCATTAATGAATGGCAGATGGGTTTCAGTGCAGATTATGCCAATGAAAGATCTGTTGAATGTAGTTACAGTGCCAATGTAGTCTATATGGGAAATGCCATACTTAGCAATCAGTACTTTTAAATTTTGTTAATGGGCAATTGGCAAATTAAAACACTATAATGTGGTTCAATTTAACTAAGAAAATTAATCATCCTCTAAAAAATATATTGATTTATGAACATCCAAATACTTATGTATTCTACCCTTAATTGAAAAAGGTGCCAACAAAATGCATATCCTAAAAGGAAACAGTCAAGACACTGAAATGTATTTTTTTTTTTTATTTATAGAAGTGCTTCTACTGTGATGAATTAAAACTCTGCAAATGTTCATTTTCACTCTGCAATACACAGTTAGGCATAAATATATAAACACCGTGCTCAGCATTTTAACTGATTATTCCTTCCCACAATATTATGCAGTTTCAAAAGAATTTTTACAATATACGCCTCTCCTTTGAGTCTTATACAGAAATCACCCTTGTGGCATACAGTTAAAGCCTAGTACATAATTAGACTACAAATACCTTATGCTAAGAGTTGGATTTCTAGCCCAGAGGTGCAGAGGAACTCTGACAATAACTGTCTATGCTTCTATTTATGGCCTCCCACTAATGAAATTCTAGGACTATGCACTCATTCATTCCTAGTTACCCACTGGAGTGGCACACTAAGAATATACAGGGACACCAACAGCTTCAGAGGGCCAACCAAGGTCAGAAAGGTATTTGATTATTGATGACAATTGGGAGTAAAGTATTTTCACAAAGTTTGACTATGGGTTTTTAGTAATAATTGTAACCCTTTTCTTACCACACTTCTTGTAGAATCAAATCACAATCTCTCATATAACAATTAAATGTTTGCAATCCAGGGCCCTGAATGCTCTTTGCTATATGAAAGATACTGGGAATATAATGCAGTGCCTCCACCAAGTGGAGATTGAGTATTTACACCTCAGGGTAAATCCTCTAGGAACAAATAATAAAACACCCAAGATGAAGCAAACAGATATAACTTTTTATAAATTGAATAAAGACAAAAGTGCAATAACAATAATATCAGTAACAACCTTGCCCTAGGGAACCCATGTGGTAAGTCCAGCCCTGGCACAATCTTTACTAGTACTCAGTCCCACACTTTACTCGGGTGGATGAAGTCAGTCATGGTCCCTTACCCCAAGAGTTCTTATACTTTCCCCAGGTAGCGTTACTTGCCCCAATACCTCTCCTTAGGATAGAGGCAGAGTAGCTCCCATGTAGCAAGCTATTAAGCAAAACCTGTTCTCACACAGGGGAACTCATGCTGGGCAAGATATCCACAGCATCCCAAGCAAAGCCCTTGTTACTGGAATCCATCCACAGGCAGCTCCAGGGTCGAGCTCCACAATGCTTGGAGTCCCATACCCCAAGTCCTCCAAGGGTCACACCATCCCTCAGGCCTTTACATCTTTGCTCAAGTCCATGCAATTCACTACCTCCTGGAGTGAAAATGGAAAAGATGCAGAACACATGGCAGCTCTGCTTTATAAAGAAATATAAAGCAATAAATCGAAGGCAAACTACAAAATGTCCTAAATTCTCAGTAATGTGAATCGCCAAAGTGTCGCACTTTGGTCTATATTGGAAAGCAGAAAGATGCATATGTTTTGCCACAAGTGATCACTGGCAGTGAAAAGAAAACAAAGGATGTTTTGCTGACTTTGACATCACAGATTTACCACTGGTGACAAAATGTCCCATGTGCAATTGTCCTAAAGACAAGTGAAGCCAATGCACATTGCTTGTAAAGATAAGAGTAAGTAGGTGCAGTCGCTATGTGTATGGCATTTAAATTGTATTTTAGCAAAATATCCCAATGCCTTTTTTTTTGTAAATTAGCCCTAATATGTTTTCCTTCAGCTTTTACATAAGACTAGACTTCAGCAGGAGACATTCCTATTGTTACAGAGTACAAAACATTCTGATGATAAAGACCTTTAAACTTCTAGATTTTTAAAGTTTTTTAAAAAACAGCCTGTGATTTATGGGCCAAACATGGAAAGTGCATAAATTACCGGAACCGCAGAAGCTGTGGCTCTTCTTAATTTTCTCATCTGTCAATGCAGCATTAACTGGCTGTCATTGTGCATTGGCAGATGAAGAGATAAAAGGGAGCCACAACTTCCTCTTCTATTGATTCTAATGAACTTATTTATCAAAAATCTAATTTGTGAAGTTTTAGAGTTTTTTTGCTACTTAGAATAACACTTCACAATTTTAAAAAAACTTGAATGGTTGCTTATTTATTAAAAAATCCAAATGTAAAAACCTTGATTGATTATAATTGTGGAAAACCTTTAATTTGTGAGCTATAAGCTCAAAAAACTCAAATTTGTGAGTTTACAAACTCAAAAACCTTAGAGTTGACAATTAAAAAAAAACCTCTAAAATCTTGAATTAAAAAAAATGGCATGAATTTGCCTAGGACAACTGCCATTGACATCTACATTAACTCATAAATGTTTCAAAGCCAAAGTTTTACATTCGAGTTTTTTGTGCTTAATAAATACCAAAAATTCAAGTTTTTACAAGTATAAGTAGAATTTGTCAGTTTTTGTGCAAAAAAATTGAATTTGAACATCAATAAACCCCCCCCCCCAGGGGTCTTTTGGTTCAAAGTCCCATTTATTCATAAATTTGGCAGGGATACAGAAAATCTTTATCTTAAGTTACTTTGCGATATTGTAGTTTTTGCAGTATTTGGGGTGTCAACTAAGCATTCTGGCTTTAAGCATGGCCTGGCTGGGAACAGGTTCAGTAGGAAAAGACAAGGAAATAAAAAGACGTAAAATATCAGCTATATCGTGATCCTAAATCTGCAATCAGGCACCTTCCTAGTTAAATGGCTGCATGCTGTTCAAACTGGAGCTCCACAATCACAGTATTCATGCTTCCAGAGCCATCCATTTAACGGCTGCTTAAATCACCTTCATTTCATTCTCAAGGACGGTCTTATGTCATTTGCATGTTCTTGATATTAAATATGCTATTGAAAAACCATAGTGACCTTGAATATGCTTTACAGATAAATCAAGTTCTCCTTGAAAAGATCTCCTGTTAGTTCATATATAAAGTCACCTAATCTCTTCTTAAAAGAAGCTGCCCGTCTCTAAATTTCATCAAGTCACAAAATGCACTTATTTACTAAATGTGACCAGTCATTTTATATTTTTGTGTATAGACATAGAATAGGGAGAAGTTGAAATGAATATATATACATTCAAAACATGGAAGAGCGCATATATGTCTTAAAAAATGCTTTGGTGAACATTTTGGCAATTTGGTAAAACCTCGAAAAAAATTCACAATCATAGAAAACATAACAGAGATAGATAAAAGTGATGCATATTTCATCTTCTACGTAACCTCCGAGTTCCTCAACCCAGTTGCCAAAATCAACCTATAAAAACCATCCATTTTATTTGCTAGTTGTAGTTTTTTTCCCCTAATTTGGTAGTAAGGGAAATAAGCATGGTACATTTATATACAGTTTAACAACAAAGTGATTTCGGGATGATGTTGTAAAACCATTAGCAAACATCAAGATAACACTTCATAACACAATTCTCTTTGAGACCCATTGGGGACAAAGTTTTCAACCTTTTGTCCCAGTAAATTTCTCTCTGGAGCAACAACTTTGATCTTTCCCCAAACTTGACATGGTCAATTCCAATTTACTTGAAGGTCTGCAACCTGTGACCCAACCAAAGATAATGCTTGGCAACTGCTTTGTTAAATCTTTTAATCTCTGCAAGCTGTAATAATAGACAATATTTGGCTATCCATCCTAAATTGCAAAATCACATGTACGAAAGGTGTCTCATTTTAATGCTTTGACCCATCTGGGGAAGAACACAGTTAACACTTGGAGACATACAGAGGCAAGGCATACATGATGTACATTTAAAACACCACACAGGGTCACTCTTGACCACAAATTCTACAGTCTTTGACCACCATTGTATTCCATTAGGGTGGGCTGCAAACACATTCAAGCCGTCTTTGTAAAGAAACACTATATTCGAGTTGATACGTACAATATGACACAATCACTTTGACATAGAGTTATACTCTAACTCGTGATAATATTAAAGGTGAAGTATCCCTCCTATTCTCCTCTGGATAACAGCATGTTCCCATGCTAGATATAAGGCCTCCATACTTCAGAGAGAAATTTACAAATGGTTGGGAATATCTAGTATAGGTAAATCTAAAAACAACTGGACTTGCTGAGTAATCATTGAAGACGTTGCACTACTCATCCGAGCAGCTTCTTCAGTTCAACTGACTGGTGTGGGAAGTCCTCGGCATATAAACTCTTCCACTAATCCAATCACAATGGCCCATTGTAACTCTTGAAAGAGGTGACATCTGAAATTCACAGAGGTGTTGATTCTGTGTAGTTACTGTGATAGGATTATCCAATGTGTCATGCAACTCCTAGAAAGAGGTGTTACTTGTGAGAGTTGCATGAATGGATGTGTCAAGTGTTCTGAAACTGCCGGGATACAGATGTTAGAACAGCATTGTATGTAGCAGACAGGTGGTGTTGAAGGCCCCCGCCTCTGATCAGGGATGGTTTCTCCACCTTGACATGAATCACCTCTTTCATGCCTCGTTCAAACCAGCAGTCTTCTTTATCCAAGATTTGGACCTTGTTATCTTTAAAGGAGTGTCCCTTGTCTTTTAGGTGTAGAACGACAGCTGAGTCTTGCCCTGTAGAGTTCACCCTCCTATGCTGAGCCATTTGCTTGGTGAGCAGTTGTTTTATCTGACCAATCTATAGATCTGTGTACTCCTCATTACACTGGACTGTGTATAGCACATTGCTTTGTTTTTCTTTTGGTGTTGGGTCCTTTGGGTGTACTAGTTTTTGTTTCAGTGTGTTGCTAGGTTTGAAAAACACAGGGACGTGGTGTTTGTTGAAAATCCTCCTGAGTTTCTCTGACACTCCAGCTACATATGGGATGACTATGTTTCGCCTACTATGTGTCTCAGGGTGGTTATATCTATTGGTGTTCCTATTGGGCTTGGTTGCTGCTGTTTTGACAAAGGCCCAGTCTGGGTAGCCACACGCTTTCAAAGCTCCTCTGAGATGTTTTTGCTCTTTGTCTTTGGACTCTGTATCAGTTGCCACACATTCCGGCCTGTGGTGCAGAGTTTTAATGACCCCCAGTTTGTGTTCCAGCGGATGGTGGGAGTCAAACAACAGATATTGATCCGTATGAGTGGGTTTCATGTATACTTCTGTTTTAAAGTTACCCCCCTCTTGGATGCATATCAAACAGTCCAAAAAGGTTCTCATGAACATCTTCCCTTGTGAACTTGATGTTATTGTCCACCAAGTTAATGTGTTCTGTAAAGGCCCAAGTGGATCTTATTTTAGCCCAAGTGTCATCCACATACCTGAACCAGTGACTCGGTGTAGTTCCCTGGAAAGTAAGTAAGGCCCTCCTTTCCACTTCCTCCATGTACAAGTTAGCTACAATGGGAGGGACTGGAGAACCCATTGCACAGCCATGTTTCTGTCTATAAAAAATGTTTTTGTACGTGGTTTTAAGGCACAAATCTAGCAACAAACATAGTTGGCTGGGACTGAGCTTCGTTCTGCGGCTGAGGGTGTTATCTTGTTGCAGTCGATTTCTTACAGTCTCAATTGCCTCTGTCGTAGGTATACATGTGAACAATGAAGTGACATCCTATGATACCATTGTTTCTTCTGCCTCTAGTGTAACGCTGTGAATCTTGGTTACAAACTCTTTGGCATTCCGTATATGATGCACTGTATTGCCTACCAATGGGGGGTAAGATGTCAGCCAAGAATTTTGCAATGCTGTATGTCACTAAATTTATGCTGCTGACAATGGGTCTTTGTTGGGCTCCTTCTTTGTGTATCTTGGGGAGTCCGTATAAGCATGGTGTGGCTTCTCTGGGGTACAGTCGGTGGTATAAAACTCGATCAATGGCTTTTTCCTTTTCAAGTTGTTGTAGGCAACCTATCACCTTTTTCTTGTAATCGCTGGTTGGGTCTTTCCTTAAGGGTTCATATGTATTGCTATCACTGAGTAGTGTGGTTATCTTGCAATCATCGTCAGTTGTGTTGAGCACAACTGTGCATCGCCCTTTATCTGCTGTCAGGATAGTGATGTTTGGGTCCTTACTCAGAGAACTGTGCGCTCTCCTCTCTTGTGTAGTAAGGTTAGAGGGAGGTGTTCTGGCACTTGACAAGGCAACTGACACTTTTAGCTGGATTTGTTCCGCTTCTTCCTTTTTCATGTGATTATTATTGATAGCAGATTCTGTGGCTGTGATGAGTTCAACTACTGGGATGTCGTGTGGTGTCACTGCATAGTTTAACCCCTTGGCTAGTAAGTCCTTTTCTGACTGAGTTAGTACCCTGTCTGATAGGTTCCTAACCTACGTGTCTTTGGTGTCTCAACTTTCTGCCTCCAGGTTAGTTCTTCAGTCCTTTTCCAACAGCTACTTTGTGACAGTAACGTGGTGAATTTGCTTATTTGTCGCTCCTTACTCTAAAAAATTTCGAATTTTTTTGGGGTACTTCAACCATTGAATAGGCTATTATGACCTTCAACTATGACTTCGATTTGAATGATTCAAACTAAAAATCGTTCGACTATTCGACCATTCGATAGTCGAAGTACTGTCTCTTTAAAAAAACTTAGACTACATACTTCGGTAGTTTAAACCTACCGAGGTACAATGTTAGCCTATGGGGACCTTTCCCATTACTTTTCTAAAGCTTTTTTGATCGAGGGAAAATCTTTCGATCGATGGATTAAAATCCTTCGAATCGTTTTCAACGATTTTTCCTTCGATCGTTCGATCGTAGGATTTGCGGTAAATCCTACAAATTCGATATTCGAATTCGTAGGATTTTACCTCAAGGGTCGAATTTGAGGGTTTATTAACCCTCGATAATCGACCCTTTAGTAAATGTGCCCCTTAATGTGTTGGGCAATCTGTGCATGTTCACAAAAACAACCACCCTTTCCAGAGTTCCATCAGGCATTTCTTTTGCCAGTCTCAGTTTCAGATGTTCAACATTCTGCTTAAGGGCATCAATGGTAAAGTTGATCTGTTTGACCCATTCATTTAGTAGATGTTTTTGGACTTTTTGTAAAATCTTGTTGGCTCTGTGACTTTTTACTGTGGAACCCAGGTGTAGGCTACAAGGGGTGAGTCCCTGATGTCGGCATCTGAGATTAAAGCGTAGATGGTTTCGATAGTAGATGATTTACACTTTATTTATAAATATGTGCTTTCTGTGATGTGTATTTGTCTTAGGAAATGCTTTTGCAGTTTTATAGGTATGCAATTTCTACGCTGTGTGGTTAAAAGCAGGTAACCAGGCAGATTTGTATGTTTATTTGGCAGTGTATGCATGACTAGGAAGAATCAAATCGCTTTCAGGCTAGAAATTACAAATTTTGCCCAATATCCGACTTGACATTTTGGTTCAGTTAAAAAAATAATCTAATCTTTCTTAAAACTTTATTGTAAATAATTTAAAAATGCATATAATAAACATTCAAACTTGTATGTATAGAAACCTGGTTAGAACACTTTTATTTTCTAGAATAGTTTGGGTGAAACTGAGTAATGGAACTAAATGGACTGATTATGACTTTGAGTTTGGTATAAGCCAGCTGGGGCAGATTTACTAAAGTTCAATGATAAATTCTAATTCTAATTTTTTTTTAGGTAAAAACTCATAAATTTGAATTTAAATCAACTGAAATAGGAATTTAAATGTGAGACATGGAAACAGTTCTAATTCGACAATTAGCCACCTAAAAACTGCCAAGTTCATGTAGAAGTCCATTGAACCACTTGAAGATGTTAATTGCCTTCTTCACATTTGAGCTTTTTTTGTAGGAAAATTCGATTTGAATTTGATTCAAATTCTATTCAAATTTTCGGGTCATTTCTATTCGATCGAATATTAGATTCAAGTTTTTTCATAAATAGAGTAAAAATAATCACATAACTTTGAAATTTGATTTATATGCTCCTTTTGTTATTCCAGTTGTCAAAGTCAGAGTCAGACATAAGATCCAGAATGCCCAGAGTGTTAAGCCTGTGAACGTCTGACTTTTCAGACACATATGCCAGGAATAAAATTAGATGTCATTACTTTATGTTGAAATAGAGGTTTAAGACATATTTTAAAATGAATGTAGATGTGTGTATATATACAGGCACGGACTGGCAATCTGTGGGTTCTGGCAAATGCCAGAGGGGCTGCTGTATGGTTCCATAGAAAGTTACCATATAGTGGGCTGGTCAGGGGCTGTTTGGGCCTCTGTGTACTTGGAATGGCAGGTCCTATGTTGACTCCCAGTCCAGGCCTGTATGTGTATATATATATATATATATATATATATATATATATATATATATATATATATATATATATATATATATATATATATATATATATATACACTAACAGACTGCAACATAATAATACAGGTATGGGATCTGTTATCTGAAACCCGTTATCCAGAATGTTCCGAATTACAGAAAGGTCATCTCCCATAGACTCCATTTTATCCAAAGCAAAATGTAAAAAAAAAGAATTCCTTTTTTTCTGTAATAACAAAGCAATACATTTTACTTGATCCCAACTAAGATATAATTAAACCTTACTGAAAGCAAAACTAGTGTTTATTTAATGTTTCATTGATTTTCTAGTAGATTAAAAGCAACAAAATCCAAGTTACAGAAAGCTCCGTATCTGGAAAACCCCAGGTCCCGAGAATTCTGGATAACAAGTCCCATACCTGTATAATGTGATTATTCACTGATCCAAAACACACAAGGATTAAGAGGCAATTTGAAAAAAGCTGTAATATGTTTAATAGCCATTTAGGGGCAGATTTATCCAGGGTCGAATTTCGAATTTGAAAAACTTTGAAATTCGAATTCAAAAAGACCAACCGAAATGAAATAGAAGGTTTTTTTGGCCGAATATTTCCGTTTTCGATTGAATTTGAATCGTACAAATCAAATTCATAGAGAATTTGAATCGTACAATTGAGTTTTTGAAGCCAATTGACTCCAAATAGGTTCTATGAGGTCCCCCATAGGCTAGAACAGCAATTCGGCAGGTTTTAGATGGCGAATTGTCAAAGTTGAATTTTTAAAGAGACAGAACATAATAAATTTAGAGTTTTACATTTTTTTTTCAAATTCAAATCAAATTTGGACTACCGTATATACTCGAGTATAAGCCGTCCCGAGTATAAGCCGAGGTACCTAATTTTACCTCCAAAAACTGGGAAAGCTTATTGACTCGAGTATAAGCCTAGGGTGAGAAATGCAGCAGCTTCTGGTAAGTTTCAATCAAAAAATTGAGGGTTTCTGCTCCCATTGGAGGTGCCGGCGACCATTCTTGGACCCTGGCGAATATTCTTGGAGACTATTCTTGGACGCTGGTGACTATTCTTGGATGCCGGCGACTATTCTTAGGCGCATGCGACTATTCTTAGACGCCGGGGACCGTTTTTGCGCTTGACCCGAGTATAAGCCGAGGTAGAGTTTTTCAGCATATTTTGGGGGCTGAAAAACTCGGCTTATACTCGAGTATATACGGTATTCCGTAGTCAAAGTACACAAAAATAAGCTCGAAATTCAAATTTTTTCAATTAGAATTTTCACTTCGACCTTTGATAAAACTGCCCCTTAGTGTGCACAGTGTGGATGTGGTAGAAAAAATACAACTGGCTTATGATAACAAGAATTAGGTTTTTTAAGGATACTTATAGAAATCCCTTAAAGTACTGCAAATTATGCTCTAAAGTGCTAGTTATAAATAACAATGCAGTTATAAAGAAATAAGTCCATTTACATCTCCATAAAAGGTTATAGAATTGTCTCTTGCCTTGTCTGAGAGAAAACTAATAGTGCAAGATGATCTAAGAAAAGGCACTAAATATCTTCTGCATTATAAGCCCTGGCAGAGTAAGAGTGCTTCTTTCAGCCTCAAGCAGGTGCACTGCTATTCATCATGTAAGTAGCCTCATTCTATGGAACGCTAATTAGCTGTTCCCTTCAAGGAAAGTAGCATTAAAAGGAGAGGAGGCATATAAAAAGAACTAAAAAATTATATAGAAATGCACACAGCATGTAAATTACATCACTCCATTCTCTCTGATGCAGAAAACCCTAATTTGGTTTAAATTCTACAGTATGCTAAATATTGTTGCCAATGTATTAAATTGATTAATTTCCCAATATAAACTGCACATATATCATAAAGGCACCTTTCAGAATATTTGCCTTTAAGCTAAATTATTGATCTTTGGACCTTTAAATTTGTATCTCTTAGGGGCAGATTTATCAAAGGTCGAGGTGAATTTTTGAATGAACAAAATGCGAATTTTGAGCTATTATTTGTGTACTTCGACTAGGAGATAGTCCAAATTCGAATTTGAAAAGAAATTAAAAAATGTGAATATCGAAATGTATCATGTACTGTCTCATTAAAAATTCAACTTCAACCATTCGCTGTCTAAAACCTGCTAAATTGCTGTTTTAGCCTATGTGGGACCTCCTAGAACCTACTTGGAGTCAATTGGTGGACTTTGAAAAATTGAAGGTTTTTTTTGTGAAAAACTTCAAATCAAATTCGATCTAATGCACTATTCCTTCGATTCGTACAATTCGAATTCGCCCGAATACGGACCGATTCGATCAAAAACTCCCATATTTGACCAAAAAGAAACTTTGAATTCATTTCAGTTGGTCTTTTTGAATTTCAACGTTTTTTCAGTTCGACATTCGACCCTTGATAAATATGCCCCTTAGTGTCAACATCAACAAAAATGATAGCTAATAATGGAATACAAGCGAATGACAATTACAAACTTGAAATAAAAACTATGAATCATTAAATTAGTTATTCTGAATAAATGCTTAGTGGACTTACCCAAAGGGACTTGGATGATTTCATGGACAAGCATAATATAATAGGCTATTGTGATAAATAAATCTAACATTTGTATAGATATTGGTATTTATAGTTTGTGACTGTTTAGAGGTGTTGGTGTGAGTGTGTAGGTATGTGAGCTGGGTTTCATTTGGAGCCTATGGGGTAAATTTATTAAAGAGTGAAATTCCACAGCTCTCAATTCATTTCTATGGGATTTTGAAAGGCGTATTTATCAATGGGGGAAAGTGAATGTTCACCCTTTTATAAATACGCCTATAAAAATCGCATAGAAATGAATGGAGAGTGGTGGAATTTCACTCTAGTGGCGGAACTTCACTATTAACTTCACTCTTTGATAAATATACCCCTATGATTCAGGGGCACATTTACCTAGGGTCGAATAACGAGGGTTAATTAACCCTCGATATTCGACCGTCAAAGTAAAATCCTTCGACTTCGAATATCGAAGTCAAAGGATTTTGCACTATTCCTACGATCGAACGATCGAAGGAATAATCATTCGATTGAAGGAATAATCATTCGATCGAACAATTAAATCCTTTGAATCTAACATTTTGAAGGATTTTAATCCATCGATCGAAGGATATTCCTTCGATCAGGAAATTGTTAGGAAGCCATAGACTAACATTGGCCTCGGTAGGTTTTAGGTGGCGAACTAGGGGGTCGAAGAATTTTTTAAAGAGACAGTACTTCGACTATCGAATGGTCGAATAGTGGAATGATTTAGTTTGAATCATTCGATTCGAAGTTGAAGGTCGTAGTCGAAGGTCTAAGAAGCCCATTCGATCGTCGAAGTAGCCATATTCAATTATTCAAAATTCAAACTTTTTTTCCTCTATTCCTTCACTCGAACTAAGTAAATGGGCCTCTCAGTGTCCCAGTGACATGTATGTATGTATGTATGTATGTATATTTTTATTTGTAAAGCGCTCCTTGAGGGCAAAGCATTGTACAACAAAACAATAAATTAGTAGTAACAAACAAGGGGTCATTGGAATAAAAAGTAACAAAGTGCATTATTAGAAATACAATTCACAAAAATATAAAATATAATTACAATGCAGATAAGTGCTCAGCGTCAAGGAAACAAAAGGCTAGAGGACCCTACCCCGTAGGGCTTACAGTCTAAATGGGAGGGTAACATACAGACACAATTCAGAGGGGTATTAAGGTGCTGTGGGTTACAGTTTTTTACACTGTTATAGAATTGCCAGTTCAGGTGTTATCCAGGTGCTCACAGAGGTAGTCTTTGAGTTTTGTTTTAAAAACATTGAGGGAGGATTGAGGACATGAAAAGAGTTAGACGAGAGATGCTTATGTAAATAAAATTTTCATATTTTTATTTTCTGGTGCATGACCTATCAGAGTGCCTTGCTCCAACTTTTTTGTTTATCTAGTTAAGGAATGTCCGCTCCCTTGGGTTGAGGGTCAGGAGTAGGAGCACCTGGGGCACCTATGTAACTCGGAGAGTGACTTCATTGGTGAAGCTTTTATGTTTAAATATGTATTTGGCTTGCAGTATTTCATTTTGAGCAGCTGAACTCGATTGACTTTGGCTTTTTTTCAACCAAACTTAACTTTTTAACTATTTATGTGAGAAGCGTGTAAAAGTGGACAACTTTATAGGGATTTGTTGGAAAGTTTCTAGAAAGGTTCTGTGAAGGAGCTCAGATATAGAAGGAAGACAAAGAGAGAGATATTAGGTAAGTTTAGAGACTTTGGAGACCAGAATTTAAAAAAAGATTTTTGTTTACAATTGGAAGATATCATGATCTGCCCTGGGTTTCCAAAGAATTAGTGGTTTTCGGGCAATAATCAGAAAAAAACATTGTTTTCGTGCATCAAATCAGAAAAAATCGTACAATTTGGACTTTTTGATGATTTTATTGAGTCTTTGCCCGCACCAGATTTCTTTGAGTAAATTTATTGATCCAAATGTGCACGGAAGCTTTGGTCTAAGTGGTTTGTAGAAAAAAAAAACCCTGTTAGTGTTGACTATAGATTACTCAACCACAGTACAATGAATCATTGTTTCCTGAATTAAAGCACTATATGTATGCTTTATGCTGCCGACTCTTCTTTGTTATCCTCAAGAGTTTTGCCCAACATAAGCTAATGCACATAGACACTTCAGTATGTATACTGCAATATTATTGTCTAATTCTAAAATGGTTCTCCTTGGTCTTTTTATTACTGTACACAACTGCTCTTGTTAATCAGGTGTAGCCTCTTAAACAGTTTACAATTATTTTGCATAACTGATCAGCATTCTTTGACAGTCTCTTTTTGTTTTCTACTTTTTTGGTCCTATATTGTCTTTTATACAATATGGGCCAAATTCCCTGAGCAGCACAATTCGATAGCGACTGTTTCACCCACTTTGCACTTCGTCAGGCGTAAATTCACTAGGACAGAGCTAGTTACCTAAAATGCGAAGTTGCATCCAGGACACCGAACGCTGGTGAAGTTGCCCTAGTGTTACTTTGACAAGAAAAGTGAAGATGCGCTAGCGTTGCCTAATTTGCATATGGTGGGAAATTAGTTACATGGAAATACATTACATTACACAAGCCCAGGGAACCTTAATCAAATAAAATAGAGATCAGTGTATATTTTATGTGCCATATGTTAGGAAATGTAGGGGAAAACCGGGTTACCCAAAAAAAAAAAATCATGGTCTTTTGCAAGCTATCACTCAGAATAAAGGAAAACTTTTATATCTATATTCTATATCTCCCTCGCTATCAAAGTGATGCCTGCGCCCGTTAGGGTACCAAAATCAAGTCACGCTGGCGATTTTTCTCTAGCATTAGTCACTTCACCCTAGGGAATCTGCCCCTATATGTCTTGTATAAGTTTTTTCCACCTGTATATCCATGCAACAAAGGGGGAAATGTAATAAAGTTGCAAAGAGAAAAATAATTTGCGCAAACAAGAATAAAAATTTGCTACATATGGTATGGCTAAATCTACAAGTAAAAAGGATGGTAATGTTGAAAGGAAGCCTTCCAGTAACAGTACAGTCATTTTTCATTATAAGGTGTCAGAAAGTCACTAAATGTATTATAACAGATATTGCTAATCTTTAAATTTACATATGATTTTTCCATTGAGTACACTTATATACTAAACCGTGGTAATAAATCTATAAACAAACCATAAAACTCATAAATATAGAAATACAAACTTTCAAAAGTAGAATAAAGAGCCAAAGCATTAAGATGAAATGAAATTCTATCTAAAAGCTGCTGTGGTAACATTAGAATGTTTGTGGATTGTATAAAAGCTTTCATTTTATTATCTCACTTTCAATAAAATGTTTAAAAGACTGTATGTGTCGTTGGTATTTTGCAATTTTGAAAAATACATAAAAACACAAGCAGCAAACTCTTAGGCATTTGTGTATGATTTAAAGTACCATTAACGCTAAAAAAACTGAAAGGGTTTTTACACATTTAAATATAACATACTGTTATTATGTAATGCTAAAATATGGGTGTAAATCAGAAGCACTAATATAGTGTCTAATGTCATCTATTGCCATAACCAGTAGGATGAAAATCTTATATCACAAAAGACCTTAACTAGAAGTAAATATTTTACTTTAATTTACAAAAATATTTTTACTTTGTTATTGGGCACTTTTTAACAAGTTCTTGATATGATTTCTTGTTATAGGTTGGTGAAGGAGTAAGTCATTTATTCTCCATATATATATATATATATATATATATATATATATATATATATATATATATATATATATATATATATATATATATATATATATATATATATATATATATATATATATACACATATTTTGATTTGGATCATTGGGTATAGAAAAGCTAGCCATAACAGGAGTGTGATCAAAAAGTGTACCGAATCCTATAGTTGTTTGAGAAAACAAATGTAACCAGTTTTGCAAGACAAAAATAGAATATATTCTAGAATAACAGGGATGAGTTTTATAGAAATGTGTATAGTCAAGTGTATGTGGGTGTAAACACCTCCATAAGTCAACCAATCTCATTTCTGATAGGAATTGTTTTAAGATTCTTTAGACCCCTGTATGAAATAGTACTCCTCTTGTTTGAAGAATATATTAAGGATTTAATGTACTGTATAATCAGGCCTTCAGCAAATGCAATCAAAGCTTTGCTGATTATAATAAAAGCATAACATGTTGCATTTGTTTGGCAATAGATATCAGCTGTTGTCAATGGCGTATCTGCAATTTTACCCTTAATGAGCAGGTATATCCTTTCATGGTATCTATAAGTTGAAACAGGAGATATGTATTAATGTCATCACCCCTTTCCTTTTTTGAAGGGGCTATTATTCATATAAAGCAAGGGATACTGTCATGGGAAAACATGTTTCTCTCAAAACGCATCAGTTAATAGTGCTGGTCCAGCAGAAATCTGCACTGAATACGTTTTTCAAAAAAGCAAACAGATTATTTTATATTTAATTTTGAAATCTAACATGGGCTAGAGATATTGTCAGTTTCCCAGGTGCCCCCAGTAATGTGACTTATGATAAACTGATAAACTTCAGTAACTCTTTACTGCTGCACTGCAAGTTGGAGTGATATCACTCCTCTCTCTCCCCCCCCCAGCAGCCCATCAGCAGAACAATGGGAAAGTAACCAGATAACAGCTCCTTGACACAAGATAACAGCTCCTTGGTCCATATGAGAATAGTACTCATTAGTATAAATCCATGCCCCACTGCAACTGTAGGTTACAACATGCCGCTTCAGTCTTATAAGGGTTAAAAGCCCCTTATCTGGATATTAAGAGCAACTGACTGTGAGGTGGGGAACAGTTATTTCAGAGTATTAAGTGATATAAATTGACCTGCAATTAATGCGATTAAAGACCTAGCAATTAAATCTAATAAAAGGTTTATGGTAATTCTTATAAGAAAAAGAGCATAACAATAATATCCAAAGATAAATACAATGTGCAACAGGTATTAACATCAAATAACTGAGTTAAGATGATCAAAATGATTAAATAGCTTCACCTTAGTAAATGACACCTTATCCTTTGTATCCCACATATGTTTATCCCTTTGTTTAGATCAATCTATCATATTAACAGGATAAGGTCTCATTTACTAAATTGAAAATGGTCATATGCTAGGTTATTAATTTCGAGAGAGTTGCCAGTGCTAATCTGTGTCAGTTGGGGCCTGAAGGATAGATTGGGTTCCATTTGAATGCAGTCAGTGAGAAAGGGCATCTGTATTGGATAATATTAACTCCTGGTGAATGAATGAGAGGCTTGAGCAGTTTGCATTTCATCAGAATGGTTTGTGAAATGTCCTGTTTAATGGTGCACTCTTTATATGATCGTTTACGTAAAACTTTGGAAAATATTTCTTCCTTGAATGTGTGGAGACACAGTAGCATAGAGTGTGTTTCTGTCAGAGCCGGATTTACATAGTGGGCACCCCTAGACCCGCTGTCATTCATCACCCCCCTCCCCTCACTTTTATTCATTTAAATTTTCATTATCGGGACCAGAGTAATGGGGATTGGTGCACAGGAAATTTAAAAACTGTTTCTCCTGCGCATTCCCCAGTGTTTCTGAACCAATGTAGGTGTGGTTGGGCAGCAAGCCATCCCCTAAAATCCTGCCGCTCTAGGCTCAGGCCTCTCCACAAATCCGGGCCTGGTTTCTGTACCAGATGGGCCAGCTGTATTGCAATTTCAGTCAAATGGTCCAGATTCAGGATGCACTGAATATTTGGTACTGTATGGATTACTGTATGTATCGCCTCCTTCTGGATTTTTTTTGTTACCTTGTTGATAATATTATTATACCTCCCCCTGTTTTCTTGATCCTGAAGCTGGAGCTTTAAGTCAGTTAATATTGTGTTTTAGTCTGTATATAAGTAAATGTAGCTTTTGATTAGCAATAAACTTATTCTGAAAAGTCTCAATGAGTCAGTCCTCATAGCTAGCAACATATCTTGAAATCTTGCAGCTCCTCCTTCATACTGTCATAGTCATGCTCATAGTCTTGCTTTGAATGGCAATGTGGCAAAGTAAGACTCTACAAATTAATAAGTGGCCTATTATATTACACTGTGTACAACAAATTTTCAGCAGAAAAACAGTGTAAAAATCTGTGAAGACCAAATGGCAAACTTATCAAGATGTGTGATATATTATGCCATGCAAACACCAGATTTCTGGCTTCATTTTACACTGCTTCAGACCTTCATAAGTTGCTCAAAGAAAAAGCGTGTAAAAAAAAAATGATGTAATTTTTACACCATTTTTACACAGCCATGCCTGCCGATGTGTGGTGAATTAATAAATATGCCCCCAAGTCAAATCAAACAGCAGGTAGATCATGTGCTGTGAATTAACAAAAGAATAAGGGGACTCTCGGATGCTTCTCTGGAAACACAGATCTCCAATTGTTCACCTTTGACTTGTTCAGCTTTGAGTTAACTTTTAATATGATGTAGAGAGTGATATTCTGAGACAATTTGCTATTGGTTCTCATTTTTTATTGTTTGTGGTTTTTGAGTTATTTGGCTTTTTATTCAGCAGCTGTCAAGTTGGCACTTCCAACAATTTAGTTCCTAAGGTCCAAATTACCCTAGCAAACATGCCTTGATTTAAATAAGAGACTAGAAAATGAATAAGAGAGGACCTGAATAGAAAGATGAGTAATATCAAGTAGCGATAACAATACATTTGGAACTTTAGGGTAGAATTCCACGGGCGACTTTCAATGCGTTACCGTCTGTTCCGACGTGCTGAGACTAATCACAGGCGTCATGTCGGATGTGCCGAATCTAAGGTAAGTTATAGGAATGTTGAATGTTGTTGCTGTGTGCATCAGACACAACACGACTGTCGAATGAAGACACAACATGCCGTTCGCATCCGATAGTCGCGTCGGATGCACTCAGCAACAACATCCGACATTCCTATTACTTACCTTAGATTCGGCACATCCGACATGACACCTGCGATTAGTCTCATTGCGTCGGAACGGACGGTATTGTATTGATCAAGTCGTCCATGGAGTTCTACCCTTACAGAGCATTTGTTTTTACATGGGGTCAGTGACTCCCATTTAAACGCTGTAACAGTAGGAAGAAAAAGGCAGATAATCAAAAAAACTATAAAAGAGATGATGAACACTGATTGAAAAGGTGCATAGGATTGCCCATTCTAATAATAAAACTTAGCTTAAAGGTTAACTGCCCCTTCACTGCTACAGGAGTTTTAGTGCTCCTTTACATTTGTAATTGTCATTCAAACTTCAGCATCAACTTTTAAAAAGTTTACTTTCTACCTTAACCTTTAAGCAGTTATTTCTTTATTTTAATTTAAATGTTCATTTTCATTCCCTGAATAAAATAAAAGTGTCTCCATAACATTTTCTAAAATAAAAGTAGAAGGACCAGACAGTCATAGCAATCGTTATTGTGAGATGTATATTGCCAATAAAAATCTAGATTATGAACAAAATAGGATTCAAAAGATAAAGGGTGTGTTGTAATAGGCTCCAGTAGTTTACAATAGCTATAATGTGATTAAAACTTCAGAAAATAATGGAAGCTCTTAAAATATAGGTTTAAAAATCCATTCACATGTAATCCTGTCAAGATTATTCCCAATCGCAATGACATTTAAAACATTTTAAAAGATACAAAGGGCACAATTCCGTTCATATCAGAAAGTCAGCAAAATATAAAGTTTTCCAATATGCCATTTCCAGGTTCTTTCCAGAGCAAGATTCTAGGTGAACCTGGTATTAAATGGATTTTAATAGGCCTGTTCTAAAACTATTTTAAATCAATTGTTTTAAAAAGAAAAAGAAGTTAAAGGAAAACTATACCCCCAAAATGAACACTTAAGCAACAGATAGTTTACATAATATTAAGGGGCAAATTTATCAAGGGTCGAATTTTGAATTGGAAAAACTTTGAAATTCGAATTCAAAAAGACAAACCAAAATAAAGTTTAAGTTTTTTTTGGACTGAATATGTCAGTTTTCAATCAAATAGGTCTGTATTCGGGCGAATTCGAATCGTATGAATCTAATTAATAGCGCATTTGATTGAATTAGATTCAAAGTTTTTCCCCCAAAAAAACTTTCATTTTTCAAAGTCCACCAATTGACTCCAAATAGGTTCTAGGCGGTCCCCCATAGGCTAAAACAGCAATTCGGCAGGTTTTAGATGGTGAATGGTTGAATTCAAATTTTTAAATAAATTCAAATCAAATTTGGACTATTCCCTAGTCGAAGTACACAAAAATAACTTGAAATTCGATTTTTTTTCATTCAAAAATTCACCTCGAGCTTTGATAAATCTGCCCCTATGTGGCATATTAAAGAATCTTACCAAACTGGTCTATATATTTAAGTAAATCTTGCCCTTATACATCTCTTGCCATGAGCCACCATTTCATGATGGTCTGTGTGCTGCCTCAGAGATCACCTGACCAGAAATACTTCAACTCTAACTGTAACAGGAAGAAGTGTTGAAGCAAAAGACACAACTCTGTCTGTTAATTGGCTCATGTGACCTAACAAGTATGGTTTAAAAATGGCCCAATGAGATCAGTGCTCCTCCCATTGACTTCTATAGCACCTCAATAACTTTTACTTAGCAAAGTTTGGCATGTAAGGCTTTCTTGTTTTTTCACTTGATGCATGTTTTGAACATTTTAGAAACATCACAAAACCATTTATGTTTCATGATGTGTGGAAAAAAAATCACAATTTGGTTGTTAGCAAATGGCCCCATTAAAGTCATCATAACACCACATACCATAAGTGTGGTGGCATTGCATGGCTGAGATGCGCAATCTAGGTAGAGGCTGAGAGGCCCCTGAACTCCCAAACTGACCAAACCTTAAGACAGTTAGTGGTCCTGATTTTTAACAATAGTTTTATACCATAGAACAGTAATGTGTGTATTGGTGTTTGGATGGTTTGGTTGCAGGAATTCTTACATCAAGCCCAATCGACAAACTTTTTGGCGCAAAGTCCAGGGAAGGTCCTATTGCTGGCCAAGTTCTTCGATACCTTTCCTGGTATTTATTCAATTGTAGGCAGTTCCAGGTATTATAAAAGGAAATGAGAACATGTTATATCTACATCTAGCACATCTAGTTTCAGGAATGAGTCCTCTGTTTTAATGTTGAGGAGTGTAATGGATACTTGATGGAAAAAACTTGAACTCAATGAATCTATCTTTATTTGATATCAGATACAGACAAAATCAGTCACTTCTTTCCATTACTCCTCAATTATAGGACATGACAATTGTGATCTTTGGTCGCAAGAAAGATAGTTTTTTTTTCAATACAGAAATGAACTGAGAGCTGAATCATCAGATATACAAAATAAGGTAGAAACAACAGGTAGAATAATAGCATTCTACTTATATCTGACAATTCAGCTAACTGATATCGACTCGTCTCCCACCAAACAAGCATCAAACAACGTACTGTACTTGAATTTGAAGTGTTGTAAAATAATAGCGTCAGATCCAGGGTTCGGAAGAGTAAAATGAAACACATACCTTGATATAAATCCACCATTTATATTACACATACCTCTTTACACTGTTTTTTTGTTATTGAAGTGTGCTATTATAGGCCCCTATATGTGTTTTCCTTGCTTCCTGCCTTCTGAAATTCACTCTGAATAAATGTTTTTGGTTTCTTGCATTCCTTGTCAGCAGCTGTATCTTGTAAAACCTTCAGGCATACTCTTAAATTTGTCCTTAAAACTAGGGAATGTGTATGCTGAAAAATATCTTAGCGCATGTTTCTGTCACTGCTATTTTAGCTACGAATAATAAATATCCAATAATGAAAAACACAAGCACAACGTGTAGTCGTGATACGTTTTTGAAGCTTGAGTCTTCCAGGGAAGGGGCTCAAGCAATATCCTTCTAAAGTCCTTTTATTAGTTTCCAGACATACAATTTAAACACCCCAAACCAGTCCAAATACTTTTATAAAGCCTTTTACAACAGTATTCAACTAGAATAACATGTACACACATAGAATATATTTCACAGGGCCATTCATTTGCAACTTTTCTCTTTTTAACTGCACTAGTCTATTAAAAAAAACAAATGATTGATTGCAAGTTAACTGGACTAGGGCACATTTTGCTCAAGGTACTGCAACTTTTAGTAGTGTTTAAAGCCATTGCTCTGTTTTATAAAATTTAATCTAAGTCCTAATTTTAGTGTTCTACGATATTAGAAGCCTGTGAATAATTTTGTGTTTACTCCATAAATCATTAAAAATAACTGTGCTATTTCATGCCTGTTCCCCAATGAAGAGGATGTTTGTTTATTACAATCTGAACATGAATAATTATGATATGTATTTAGTCAAACAAATGACACCAGCACACAATATTACAATTAAAATGTTCTAGTCAGTGGAACATCATTAATGCTTTTGTGTACTGATTGTTGTTGTGATTAATGTATATACATACTAGTTTGCCATGTTACAATTTAGTACTATGGGGATCAGTAGATAGTAAGAAGCTATTGTAAAGATTATAGTATAGGGCTCTTTTATAATGATTTTGAGTGTTTTATAAAGTCATTTGATCTTATTGTGAAGTTTTGGAAAAATAATTAACTTGACTTTACATTGTTATATAGTCCTCCCTACTAGCACCGGCATGCATTGTTATCCTTGAACTGCAGGCTTGATAGTATAAATCATCTTGGAATTCTTCTGCTTGGCATGTCCAATAGATCATTTCACACTACATTTTTTATTAACTATATCCAGTAGTTTGAGTCATCGCATGCCTCCTGTGGTGATTGAAATGACTGTTTGTAATCAGTCTAGACATAAACATAAGCTTTTAATTTTTAGAAAAGGGACAGATTAACATACAATGCCTTTAAATACATCATAAATGACAGCAGATGGTAAGATCAGTTTACTTTTACATTTAAGAATTTTCCCCATATTGTCAAGTATAACAGCTGCATGAAATTCATCTAATTTCTAACTGGCCACCTCCAAAAATAAAGTAATGGCAAATATTGCCAAGCCTTTGCAATGATTATATGAACTAAGCTAATTAGCTAATAATTTAAATAAACTTATTATCATAGCAAAACATTACCGACAAAAAAAGAACAGAATCAGCAAGCTGAAATAATAAATGCAAAGGGTTTTAACAAAAAACGGTTATGGTCAAACAAATTTTAAATCTTTAAATCTTACCTACTGTAGCTGTCATGTTAGGGACTGTGGAACTCCTGAATATGCCACTATATATTTGAAATGTTATATTTATATTACACATGAAGGAGACTAAGGCAATGTTGTCTCAGGCCAAAAATGGCCAACAAGGAAAGAGTCTTATAGGTTATCAAAATTTTGAATAAAATAATATGAATATAGAATAAGATGAATATGAAAAAGATGAATATTTTAATTTTAAAAGTTCAAGTTTTTCAGATTTAAAAATAAATTATGTAGCAAAATACATGACATTTTATTATGAATATGTGATATTATTTCATTCATATTAACTAAGGATATTTTTCCTTCTGCACTCTGGCATACCGTTTCAATATTTTACCCCCCCTTAATAGACTGGAATAGGAATAGTCATTGGCAGTGATAAACTGGAGTACTTGCAAGGGCCCATGTGTTGAGAAAAATAAGAGTCACTTGGTAGCCATTTTCATAGCCTAACTCCTAACTATTAAAGGGCTGTTAAGAAAGATAGAATCTAGGGATTGCATTCTTTCCACACACGCTGACACGTCAGCTATGAAAATTCATATATTATTTGTAAATGTGCAGTTTGGAATAGAAGTATATTTTTTCCAAGGTCTAAATGGAAAGATCACAAAATGTTAAAAAATTACTTATGGGTAGATTTATGAAAGGTCGAATTTCGCAGTTATGTGAATTTATTTTTACTCTAATGAATTCAAATGTACTCACAACTGCAATCGGAGTTTATTTATTAAAAAATTAGAACGTCTAAAATTTGATCGAATGGGAACGATACAATATTTTTTTGTATTCAAATCGAATATGAACTAAACTGGAATCGAATTTTGCTCCGAAAAAAAAACTTGAATGTGAGGGAGGCTATTAATATATTCAAATGGGTCAATGGACTTGTGCCATTGACTTGTAAATTAATTTGGCAGGTTTTAGGTGTCGAATATTTGAATTAGAACTGTTTCCATGGTCGAGGAGTGATAAATCTCACATTTAAACTTACATTTGAATTGGGGGATTAAAATTTGAATGTGTGGATTTTGACACCAAAAAAAATGTGAAAGTTCAAATTCGAATTGACCATTTGACCCTTAATTAATCTTCCCCTTCATGTTTAAATTACTAGCACACTATTCTTAAAAGTTACAATCTTGGCCAAGATCATCCTACATAGGGGTTATGATTAATTTTAGCCTTTGAATTAATTTTATCTAATTTTTAAAATATAATTATATAACATTTTGCACCAAAATATTTGTGATGATAAGACATAGGAGCTGTCTATATTTCAGTTAATTAAAAGTTATTTATTCCAGTCTTGCACTTTGAAAATTCGGTTTGTACATACCATTATTCCACAGTCTATGCCTAGAACAGAAGCATAACAACTGTCCTTGAGAATCTTTTCAAAATGTCCCTTCTGAAAGAGCAACATTTAACTTCCTCCTCATATCCGGTTCTTCTACAGAGTTATTTAGATCCAATTATTTACCACCTTTCTTGAATGGTGCTTGATCACAATACAGTTAGCTGTTAATCATCTTGGCATATTCTCTACTGGAAAAATGATAGGCCATGAATATCAACAGAAGTAAACAATTGTGAGTTAACAAAAATATAAAACAAAAAACACCTCTTCAGTTCCTAAAGTTCTACTTTGTAGCTCATGTCACAAACTTTCTAACAGCAATCTCAATTTATGTTCCTTTGTTGTCTAAAATCAACATGAACAAAGCTTAGTTGTTATCCTCCCCTTTATTCTTTTGTTTCCCTGTCTGACACAGCAGTCAGTGTCAAAAACAACTGTATTATCCCAGTTCTATAAGTTTGCTTCTTGGTAGTCACCTTTGACTTTGCGCTCACTCTCATTCCCCACATTAAAATACCTACTAAATCATGCTGTGTTCACCTAAGGAACATTTCTTGCATGGACAACATTTTCATCCATGTCCTTATCAGATCCCTATAACCTACTGTAACTCCCTGCAAATTCCTACACTGGCTACCTTTCATACACAGAATTCACTTATGTATTCACAAAGCACTCAACAATGCACACCACCATATATCACCTTTCTGATTATCAAGTACACCCCCAGACACAACCTTGGTTTGCCCATGACTTCTTCTCTCCTTACTTCTTTTCACTTCTGCATCCTGGAATTTTTCTGTTACAAATCCATGCTCTGGAACCAGTGCCGGGCCAACTTACATAGGCGCCCTAGGCAACTGGTGTACAAACCCCTGCCCCTTAACATACACGTGCATGTGCATGCCGACAGTCGCCTGTAGGAAGACCTGAGGGCCCCAATAACTGTTAAAACTGGTGGCATTTGAGATCCTGCAAGGTTCGCTCTAGGGGAGCGCAGGTCGACAAGGTACGTGCCCAGTGCACCCACACCATTGCACCCTAGTCATGTGCCTCTTCTGCCTAACCCTAGTTCTGGCCCTGTCTGGAACTCTTGATCTAGTCCAATTAGACACTGTAAGAAACTGCAAACATTTAAACAATCACTTAAAAACACGTTTGTATTCAAGCCTATAATCTAAGCCCTTAGAAACTTGACAGAGATCCTAACCCCCTTACTCTCTCACACACACTTCTAAAATTCCATCTTTCACTATGCGCTTACCATTACTATCCTTGACAACAAGAACTTTGGTTACCCATATGTCTTCCTCTCTTTTAGGTTGTAAGCTCTCAAGAGCCACAGCCTCCCCTATTGTCTCCTAACAATATACAGTTGTACCTGTGCACCTATTCTGGTGAAATGATTGTCTGTATATATAGTATAACTATTAGGTCTTGTATTTGTATTATGTACTCTGTAAAGTGCTGTAGAAGATGATGGCATTATATAAATAATAATTAGGAAGACATCTCGTGAATTAATATATCAAAAATTAGTGTAGCCAGTTCATTAATTAAAATTTTCAGTTATTTTAAATTTCTTTGTAAATGTAATTGCTATTGAAAGCGATATCTGTCTGTCCTTATTGCATACACTGCTGGTTCTATACCATTTAAATAATGTTGCTGTAGTCCTATACCATCAATTCAAGGCTCCGATACCAAAATTCCTTGCATATTCTGTGAAGAAGAGCTGCCTGTTGCAGGTAGTCAGAATCAGCAGTGCAGGATATGGCACTAATCAGTAGTGATTACTTTAAAAAAAAAATTAAAAAACATTAACAACCATATACAATTTGGAATTAATGTATATTGCAAGTTTGATTTAATTTTACTTTCTTTATCCAAAAGTCTATATTTTTCACATATATTTTTTTTTTACAACTCCTTTAATGTACCTCTGTTGTATGCTTCTGGCACCAAGTTTATCCAATCAGTGTTGCAAGGTTCCTTAGGAAATGCCCTTTTGGAGTTTAAATGAGCGAAGACACACATATAAATCAGAATTCAAAGCATATAAAGCCCATCTCTCCCATGGACCATGCTAACCTGATATTTCCTCTTCACCTTTTCAATATTGTTGTTCCTTCAGCACAAACACTGTATTATTTTCGTTGTAAAATGTTTTCTCATCTTTACTGTTAATTTTTTTTTAATTTCTTTTCATTTTAATGATTTATTGTTGGCTGAAAACATTATTTTATTTGAATGCTAACCATTTGTGTGAGAAAATATTTCATTGTTTACCTATTAAACATGTACTGTATTTGTTCACTGCATCTGTGCTGCTATGAAGTGCATTGTTTACGAAATGTCTCCAAAACCAATAAAATACAAAATACAGTATTGGTGGTTGTATTTATATGGTGCTGAGAGTGTGCATGCATAGTATATTCATGTTCTCATAACTGAATATTTTATTCCCCTGGCTGTGCCATTTATATGTAAGACTTCACAAATATTTCAAATGGAAAAAGATAAATGTGATATTTCTGCAGCTGTCCAAATAACTGGATGAGAATAACCATGGTAACAGCTTCCAGGAAACACTTTAGAAGCCATCCAAGCCAAAGATTTAGTATTTTGACAAATTCTCTCTTCTCGCTATCTGTGATATAAAAATGCACCTGTAATTTTGGATGTCAGATAAGTGTTTTTCAAATGAACCATGCAGCACAAGTCTTTGGTCCATTCAACAAAACACTTTCAGTTGTGGATAAAAGTAAAACCTTTCAGATTTTGTGAAGCTGCAGACGTTTTTACTGCCTCTGAACAGTGATGTACAGATGCTCCTGTTACCACAGTAATCAGTATTCGGGAATAGAACAAAGTGAGTTGCCTTATAAAATGACTGCCCCACAGCATAAACCATTATTTGAAATTAGTTACAAACCAAATTGGATTTTATTTTAGAGCTGTAGTATAAATATTGTAATTATAGTTGCCAAATATCTGAAAGTTATTTTTTATACTAATATAGTATGCAACACTTAGGGGCCTATTTAGTAAGCCTCCGATTTTTAATTTTAAGGGAAAAAAACTAAAAATTTTCTTGATTTATTATGCTCCAAAGCTGCAAAAATCTTTTTCAATACTCCAGCTAAAACCTGTCAAAAGTCGTGTAAAAGTCAGTGGCAGATGGTCCCTTTGACAATTGGAAGATGTTTTTTGCCTTTGTAATTTTTGAGGGTTTTGGGCTGTTTGAAGCTGGTTTTCGTTCAAAAATCTGAAAAATTTGGGAAACAATTCTAAAAAGTTGCACGATTTGAATTGTCTCACAATTTTCCACGATTTTTCCTGCACTGACAATTTTCATTCAGATTTCTTAGTAAATTAAGCCAAAAAATCCAATTTTTTAAACTAATGAGAAAAATTGATCTTTTATGATCAGCTCTTTATCAAGTGTGAACAACACCACAGTGAAGCAAACATATAAAACCATTAACTGCATTTCGATTGGTCAACCAATCACTGCTGAGAGGATTTGCAGCCTAATCGGTTAATAAAACCAAGTACTAAATGTCCTCAGTGAAAACTACATTCTCCAGTTTTTCTTCCTATGCAACAACGAGGATGAGGTGCAGAGTTGTAGTGCAACAATAATAATTTTCCAAGTATTTTCTGTGCTTGTGCTATTAAAATCCAATAAAATCAAATAAAGTTCCATAAGATTCGTGAATCCCTTAAACCTCAGTACTGCCCTCCTGGGCCTGCTCGGGCTAGATATTAACCGAAATAGGGTAGGCTTTATACCTACTTACCAAGTAGAATTTGTAGAGTGCGAAATTGATTTCCAAAGATTTATCCGGAATTTTAAATCAAAAATGTGTTTCCCTGGTAACCCATATTTAAAAAGAAAAGTACATATATGCCTGTAATTGATAATGATGCCTTAACTGCTTTTGAACTAGTGACTAGTAACGAAAGAAGTAAAAGGGATATGGGACCACCCTGTGAAAATGCATCAAGCACAGTTTCCCAGCCTTGAACAAGTCTGTCTTTCCTCCCTATGTCTCATTTCAGTGTAATATAATGAGATAAAATAATGACACAATGTCTGTATGTGAGATAAGAGCTAGATGTATAACATAGTGCTCTTGCATGTGTAATTTAGTGTTTGTTTAGTCGAATTTTCAATGGTGAATTGGTTTCCATGTGCAATTACATTTTTTCTCAACTTCTATAGAGAACTATGGGCTCAGTGGGACACCTTTATGTTTGGATGTAGTTTCCATTTAAGTAAACCCATTGTATGGTATGTACAAAATGTATAATTACTGTATATTCGATTGCAAGCGCTAACAAGCAGGACCTTACTATTGTCTGCTAGTGCTAACAATGTCAACTGTAACTGGGAATTACTCTGGTGATGATGGTGGTGCTCATGGGTTAACATTGGTTAAGAAATACATGATGCATAGTGACTTTTAATTCTTGATTATGTTATTTATTTCTCTGCAATTTATAATCTCTACAATATGTGCCAGCGTATTCAAACTACATAGTTTCTTTCTCATTAATTGTTTGAGATTTACTAAAAACGTTTAGTGACAATAATATTGCTTGAGGGATGTATGAAAAAAAGGTAATCTCTCTCTCTCTCTTATATATATATAACAAGGGAAAGTTGTGCTCACCACTATTTTTTAAAACCATTAGGCGGGGGGTGCAATGAGGCTGTGACCACAAAATACATATAGTCATATAGTCCTCTGCACTCAACCCATTATCAATATATTTAAGACAGAGACATTTTGTGCATACTGCTACTAAAAAATGCCTTACCCTTTAAACAAAACAGGGATTGTTTGTCCATATATTGCAATATAGTTAAGCTGGCCAACTACGTCAAAGTCATCCCATATCTGGCCAGTCCTATGCTCAATTTTATCTGATTCATTAAGAATTCTATTGCTTCATTATACATTTTACAAAGGGACTAGGTTTTACCTGCAACTTACTTGCTGCTTTCAAAGTAAACCCCCAAACTTGGCTGCCCTTTTATTAGACACCAGTGGGATCACCTGACTATAGCTGCGAAGGGTGGGAACTACAACATGGAGCTGGTCACTGCTCCTGTATAACTATAACAAACAAGGGAAAGTTGTGCTCACCACTATTTTTTAAAACCATTAGGCAGGGGTGCAATGAGGCTGTGACCACAAAATACATATAGACAAATACAAGAGTCCTCTGCACTCAACCCATTATTAATATATTTAAGACAGAGACATTTTGTGCATACTGCTACTAAAAATGCCTTACCCTTTAAACAAAACAGGGATTGTTTGTCCATATATTGCAATATATTTAAGCTGGATTCTTGTATTTGACTATATATATATATATATATATATATATATATATATATATATATATATATATTTATATATATATATATATATATATATATATATATATATATATATATATATATATATATATATATATATATATATATATAAGCAGAAGGCTGTGTAAGCAAGTACCACTATTCAGAGTAAGCATACATGTGGTGGAAGAGAGAGATCTGTCCTATTCTCAATCATCCACAGAGACTCATTATAATCCCTAGACCTTTTGTATGGAGTGTTCTTCAGACCAGATAACTCTGTCCTCCATGTGCCTTTATCTCAGTGCTACATAATAGAAGCTTGTTTGTACTCTGACCTGTTATGTGCAGGCACTTTTTTGTACAAGTTATTCCAAAGTATATTATCATTTCAAGTGGGCTACAAAACAAGATTAATGGAGGCAGCAGCACAGAAAGTTGCAAGGTTTACAGTTCCAGCATAAGCCACACATCATCTAAAATTGCCAAACTTTCCTGATGATAAATGCAGCAAAGGTCATAACACTGGCCATTTATTATACACCATTGGAATGATGCTGAAATACTATGGACTTCCAAAGTGAAATCTGTGTTTAAAGCTGCATTTAAAGGTAGGGGCTGAGTTGTATTATGTTTACACTGATGATATTCATGAGTGCAATACATTTTGCCGAGTTTGCTGTCATCCTTCTAATATTCATTCGCAAGGGAACGTGCATTCACCTAGGGTTGCTGGGATACTGACTTGATTTTCAAATGTGCAGTTCAAAGAGATCTTACAATCTCATATTAAGGATAAGCTGAAGCAGAAATTTTTTTATAGCATTTAGGGGTTATTTATTCAATTCTGAATGGCAAAAACTCAAAAAATATGAGTTTTTTTTTTTACTATAACATCCAATTTTTTTGTGGAAAAAAACTCAAATTTTTCGAGATTTATAATACCCCAAGGCAAAAAGTCAGAATCAGAAAATCCGCCATCTCAGACATGCCAAGGTTGTATATAATTCAACCTTCCCTATCCTATTTGGAAGTTTCTCTAGTCTTCGCTGGAATTAGCCATAAAATATAAGCAATTCGGGAAAAAAATCCAAAAAACCCTGTACAATTTGGATTTTCACTAAATTGTATCGAGTTATTCCCTAATCTGATTAAATCGTGCTTTTTAAATAATAAATAAGGTCGTGGATTCTAGTTTGGTCTAACTTTTTGAAATAAAATAATCAGAAAAATTTGGATTTTGATAAATAACTCCCTTAATGTAAATTTAAATTTAGCGCCTGATTTAGCTATTTTGGTTACAAAAAAAGTCCTGTGAAATGAATTTGGAATTTATTTTTATCAGTTCATGTAACAACTAACGCAGTGTATCCCAAAACCAGAACAAACCCCAAGGTTCCGGTCTCGACCCATCTTCTGCCTGTAGCAGCCGACATTGGCTCGGGTGGAGCCCTCCGCTACTCAGATGCCACCAGGTCTTAATGTGGGAGAACTGAGGAGAGAGTTCTGAGCAAGCAAGGGAACCAAGCATGGTGTTGTAGAATGGGAAACAAGGAATGCAGCCAAAAGCCAGACCGAGTCGGTAACAATCAGTCAATACGGTACAGATACAGAAGACATAGGAATAGTCGGGGTCACAGGCCAGGTCAAACACCAGAAATGTAGTATAAAATCAGAATCCAAAAGAGTAGTCAAAACGAGCAATAATCAGGACAGGCAGCAGACAGGAGGAGAACCAGGGACAACAGAAATGCACCCTGGAACTTTAGGAAAAGACCTTTACGTTAGGCAATGATTTCCCCATAGACAATTATTTAAATATTTGAATTTCGCGCCAGATGGTGACGTCACATTCGACACTCTCTGGAAAAAGCTGAAACTAGCTGAAGTCATGAACCCGGAAATGCGGCTCATAATCAGCCAGATGTTGGAGGAAAAGGACAAGGCATCCCCGCCGAGGGTATAAATGTGCCTCCAAATGTTTACACACAAGCAGATTTTTAGGGTACTAGAATATTAAGAAACATTTGTTAGTCAGTAGCAGATAATGCAAATCTGTTACTAAAAATAATCTCCTAAAAGTGGATTGCAGCGAAAGAAGGTTATAGTGACAATGGAGAAAGGCTGTTCCAAAATCTAATTAAATATTGAAAAACCTTGAACGTCTCTAAATTGAACATTTGGTTGTTGTACTACTTGACTTTCACAGTCCTTTCCAAAAAGGACAGTTTATATATTTTTCATTACTGTCTTAGGTCTGTGTACTGAATTTATAGTGTTGGTAATTCTCCTAATGCACGGCGCCGCTCCAATAATACTAAACATTTTCTAAAAACTGACATTGTGTAGGTTGAATAATAGTGTTATAAATAACAAATAACAAATGCTTATAATCACTTTGGTAGGTTTTTAATTGAATGTTACACTTTGATGGCATATGGGATATGTTTTCTATTGAAATATGTTTACTATTTTTACTCAGACATTTCTATGCAATATAAGAGAGATACTGTAGCTACTATACATTTAGGGGCAGATTTATCAAGGGTCGAATTTCGAAGTGCAAAAAACTTCGAAATTCGACCATCGAATTGCATTACTTCGATATTCGAAGTCAAAGTTTTTTTTTATCGAATTTGGCCATATTCGGTCGAAGTAAAACCGATTGATCGTACGATGAAATCCTTTGAATCTAACAATTCGAAAGATTTAATCGAACGATCGAACAATTTTACTTTAACTTCTAAAAACTTAGCCAAATGTTGGCTATAGGTTCTAGGAGGTCCCCATAGGCTAACATAGCAATCCGGCAGGTTTAAGGTGGCGAAGTCAAATTTAGGCCTATTGGATGGTCGAAGTACCCAAAAATTAGTTCGAAATTCAAAGTTTTTAAATTTGAAAATTCACTTAGTAAATGTGCCCCTAATTGTCTGTTGTAAATCACAGGAACATAGGAAAAAAATATTTTTCAAGGTTTCTGAAAAAAATTGCAATTTAACTGTTAGTAAATAGGCAGTATGTTTTCAGACTGAGTAAAAGCATTATATTTGGAAAATGCATATCTTTATAACTAACTCCACAAATTGGCACCTCTCTGCTTTATGTGAGTGTAAATTCCAAGACTAAAAGAAACAAGACTTGAATTTTTATTTAACTTTTTAAATTTATTTAGTGTAAGTTAAGTTTATTTTGCATGACTAACAGGTTCCTTTAAATTGGGTTTAACAATTCAGAGATGTTTTAGAGATCAGCAGTAATACCCCATAAAGGAGAATAGTGTTTGACTTATCAAAGTACATTCTTACAAATCAGGGCAGATTCACTAAAGGGCAAATTGTTGGCAGTGACTGCTTTGCACACAACGCACCACTTTGCAAGGCGCAAATTCGCTACCACTATGTTAATTCACTAATATGCAAAGTTGTGCCCTGGGTGCCAAATGCTGGAGACTTTTCACTAGCATTACTTCGGCAGTGCGATTATTTCATAGCGAAGATGCGCTAGCATTTGTTTGTACCTAGCGAAAATACGCTAGTGATCTTGCGCTTGAGACTTTTGTGAATATCACTCAGGAAGGGGTGTGCTTTGCAACACATCCCTTCACTTAGACTATATTTGTGTTCTTGGTGTAATTCACTAGGCTTGATAAAGGGCCCAAGGGGCCCCCGAAAGGTTGCCTTTTTTACATGTGTATATGGGCTAAATAAACACATTCTGCACTTTTGCAACTTTAATTGGTGTGTTACTGGATTTTTTTACATTGACTGTTTGACCACTATGTGGAAGAGTGGGCTTCTGGATCAGCACTTGACACTGACATCAGCGTGTGATCTTGCTTGGATATCTGAGTTCTCTTCTCTTGTAATACTGATCACATCATGTGTAGCAATGTTGGGAGGACAATTTTTGTTGTTAAGTAGGTACTGGGCCATATTTAATTCCTCTGTTAGATTTGACATTGGTCAGCTCATTGCTGGTAAGTCTATTTCTTTTCGTTTGGTTGATCATTTGATGGCATTAAGTTTTTCTGAGGCATATCTTAGGTTTGTTTCATAGACTTGCTTGCAGGATGGTGAACATTCTCAATTATCCAGGTCATGGTATATCTGTAGTAATAAGTCAAATCATCTGGACCAGGACTGGCTTTCTCAATTCAGAAAGCCAGTCAGATGACTGGTGAAACTTCTTCAAGAAAAACAAAGCAAGTTCAGGTGATTAGACTTATTACTACAGAGGTGTCACCATTTCCTGTGCTCAATATTTTTTTCCAAAGAAGATTCATTATCTGTTTCCTAAAAAGCTATTCAAAGATACAGTTTGTAAAAGAAAGGCAGTCACCTTGTCAGAATGTTTAAGGTGTTAGCTATGAAATAGGCAATCAAAACTATTCACATGGAAAAGGATGGTTGTGATGTACAAGATTAAGTTGGAAAGCAATTTATACTTCATGCTGTTATATTGTATGGGTGAAATGGATTTAATGCCATCACAATCCATCTTCAACAACCTGTGCCATCCAATTTTGACTATAGCGATAACATCCAGCAAAGATGTTTTGTTTTTGAGTGTAAAATGATATACATTAGCTTACCAAATCATTCTCTTACAATGTATTTTTGTTTAGAAACTTAGATTATATTGGTGGTATTGGTGGTATTATATTTTGTATTATATTTTATAAAACAAAGTTTGAGTATTTTGACGAAAATCTGTTCTACACAACCTCAAATACTGGTTTCCTGTCTTACCATGTGACACCCCAAACATGCAATTAGTAAGTTAAGTACAATGACATTCACATTTTGTTCTTCATTATATACAAAAGATTATTCTTTGTTTAAAACATTTACAGTACCTAGTAACCTTAACCATCTCTTTCGAATATTTTAAAATATAAACCCTCCACTTGAATGCTGGCCATCTGTTTTTTCTTTTGCCTTCCTCTGGAACCCAACTAGCTGTTAGGCAGGTTATATATATAGACTTAAAAGGTTGAACCTGATGGATGTCTTTTTTTCAGCAACACTTACTGAATTACTACTATCTTATTAGGGTGCAGCAAATGGGGGTGCATATCTACCTACCAAGCCCTTTTTTTATGAGAGTTGGCTGATGTAAGATCCAGCTAATCTGAGCACTGCTGAAGTCAGACTTACACCCAGTACATGATGCTTCTTAAAGGTGACCATACATGCAACAATATTATTGTAAGAAACATAGTACGATATTCAGTGCATGTATGTGGGAGACAAGGTAAAGGCCTTGGATATCAGTCGCCTTGTTGATCAGACAGAATGGAAAATTTGTATTGGGCACCTATAAAGGTGGCCAAACATTGATCAAACATTAAAGCTGAATTGGTAGAATTCTATTATTTCTACCTGCATATTTGACAATTCAGCCCTTGACATTTGTAAAGAAAACAATTGTAATTGTTACGTTACGTATGGCCACCTTAAGCTTTATCAATGACATGAAGATCATGTGGTATAGGTGACTACCCACCTTCAACAATATCCCTGCCAATAGAGCAAAGGTACAATTTCCAAGGCAACTCCCCCTGTTTATTTCTACTGTTGGTGCTATAAAAAAATGCTTAGACGCATTTATCTCAGTCCTTTGGTTTCAACAATGCAAACAGTTGTCAGGGAGTGTACATTACATGAAAGCTTTACCTTTCCTTCTTGCATGCTACAACTGAACATACTTGCTCACCAACCCCTTGGATGTTGCTCTCAGTGACCTTAAAAGCAGGTGCTTTGTTTTGAATTCCAGGCTTAGAGGCAAGTTGTAGCTCGTTTAGTAATCAATTGATTTTACCTAGATGTACTACTGATCATTATAAGAAATCTTTTATACCTGCAGCTATTGCTGTTTTAATTTTTCTCTATCAAGCAGGTAATTGTGTTAGTTTTAGTTATTTATGATGTGTAGTGTATCATAATGTAATTATGTATAATATGTGTGTTTTATATGTTAAACAAGTAATCTCTGGCATAATAATTTCCTTTGGGATTAATAAAGTTTTTATTTATCTTCTATCATCTATCTATCTATCTATCTATCTATCTATCTATCTATCTATCTATCTATCTATCTATCTATCTATCATCTATCCATCTATCCATCTATCTATCTATCATCTGTCTATCATCTGTCCATCTATCTATCTATCTATCTATCTATCTATCTATCTATCTATCTATCTATCTATCTATCATCTATCTATCATCTATCTATCTATCTATCTATCTATCTATCTATCTATCTATCTATCTATCTATCTATCTAAGTTTTTGTTGCATAAAACCAGGAGTATTGCCGAACAGAGCTTCCTGTAGGAGGCCAGTCCACATAGGCGACACCAAATAGCCAATCACAGCCTTTACTAAAGTATAATAAAGTATATAAAATAAAAACATAAAGATTGGAAAGTGGCAACAATTATTGCATATGTATTATTTTTAAGGATTTCCTTGGTACGCACACTTCTGTTTTTCCTCTTATACAATTCTCTTTTAAACCCTAAAACAAATTGTGTTAGTGATCTTAGATTGCAGCCTCTATTCGAAGTGGGACAGATGTGATAGAGAAACTATTTATAAAGTGCTAGTTAAAGTCAGGGTTCACAGAAGACTTGATTGTAGTTGAAAGTAACTAAGAGTAATATGGGTCAGGAGTAGTGATGAGCAACATTTTTCACCAGGTTTTGCCGTGAGAAAGACACCCATAGACTCCAGTGGGTGAAAAAAAATGTCGAGCTTCAAAAGAAATTTGTCACACATAGATTTTTTTGATGAAGTGAAAGTGAAAAGTGTCAGATTCACCCATCACTAATCAGGAGGACATAGGTGAACTTAAAAACAATTTGGATCATCAGCTAGAATCAGACAGTGAGGATCGTAATAAAAAGTTCACAAAGCTAGGCCATTAAACAAACACTGTACTATGAATCCTTATAAAAATTCTATTGCAATTGAGCAGAAAACTGAAAACATACAAGTGTGTCCCTAATTACCAGAAAATAAACCACAACTAAGTTTAAACGCATCAATATGGAATGCAAATCAAATACACAAAATGTTTGGAATTAAAAGAAGCAACACATCACATACAATTTATTAGTTTATCAAGGCAATCTCCAAATAATATATACATGCAACATGCAACTTAAATGTGTTACAATTAACTTTTTTCCGAAAATATACATTTTCCTTTTAATATAAATGTTTATATAATACACAAATCATTGCTTCATCGCCCTTCTTTAACTGCAGTTGTACATAATTCAAACATAGCTGTCGGTATACAACTTTTTATGCATTTTGTTAGTAACTGCAGGTGAATAGTGAATATTATCTATTATCATCAAAACAAACAGAACACCTTTCTTTATTAAATAAAAAGCATATAGCATTTATCTTGTGATAAATTCCCCTTTAAAGTAATCTTTAATCCACAGACCTTCCAACAATGAAACATTTCATGTAAAGCAAGTGTCAAAACATGAGACATGATGAGGTTTGAAAAGCACAAGCTTTGTCCTAAAGATTATGAGTTAACAACAGGCACAGAAAGAAAACATTTTATGCATGAAGTATAATAGGTATCACTGACACTGTCCCTGGATTGAAGGGAAATAATGGAAGATGTGCAATGAATAAAGACAACTATAGTTATTTGATTCTATCACATGAGATAATACAGATAGCATAGGCATGTAGAGAATATGGATATTCATTCTTCAGTGAATTGACATTTTGTTTTACAGTATAAAGTCAGACATCCTTAAAATCTGAAAAAAAAAACTTTCACTATTTCTTGCCAAAACAAATCCCCCAGTTCTTCTATTTTTTCAACACACAAATACTGTATATGTATTTAAGGCAATTGCTTTTATTTGCAAAACTGATTTTCTCTCAAAGCTTCCCATAGGTTTTGATGATTTCTTCATGCATTCATTAGGAAAAAAAAATAGAGGACAGACAAAAAAAAAGGTTCCTGGCAGAGAAAAATACACAAAATTTCATGTATGTAAATTTAATTTTTTTTTTTCATTTAGTTTAACTAAAGAAGTAGCTAGAAATGTTGTACATTATGTTTTGGGCTTCTGTACCAGTCCAAGGCAACCACAATATCTGTAACTCCAAAGGTGCCCTGGTAACTCCCCATTTTCTTTTCTGCTGATTCACTGCACATGCTCCTGTGCTGCTGTCACTTACTGAGCTTAGGGACCCACTCAAAATATTCAGTACATATAGAATATATATATAAACAATACATAATATAAGGTTGATTAGTAATTGATACAGATAATTACTACATGGCAGTACAGAAACCAGTGCAATTTGCATCAGAATTTAATAATCAGCCTTGTAGCATCAGTTTATATTACAACTGAACTGCAGACTTTCAGCTTTAATTCAGTGGGTTGAACAAAAAGATTGCATAAAAATGTGAGGAACTAAAGCCTTTTTTTTTTTAAAAAAAACACTTCGTCACTTCATTTCAGGTGCTCAAAAGTAATTGGACCAGGGGCTCAAAAGCAATTGGACAATTGACTCAAAGGCTATTTCATGGGCAGGGGTGGGCAATTCCTTTGTTATGTCATTATCAATGAAGCAGATAAAAGCCCTGCAGTTGATTTGAGGGGGGGGGAGATTTTGCTGTGAACAGACAACATGCGGTCAAAAGAGCTCTCCATGCAGGTGAAACAAGCCATCCTTAAACTGCAAAAACAGAAAAAAACTGGTTTATCCATAATTCAGAGCTGTCTGGATATGTTTCTGGATAAGGGATCTAATACCATATTCTACCGACTGCTACCCTTTCTACATTTATATATTCAAAGTATTTTAATCACCAAACAAATCTTTAATACCCTGATATAAAATATTAATTTTGTTATTATGTGTTCCTAAATGAAATTGGTCTCTCTCCAATGCTTTTATCCTCCAGAAGATATATTCTGGCCTTCATAAGTTGCTTTTTTGTGGCTGTTCCAGTCACTGTGACTTTTCTTGACAGAGTGGATGGTGTATCAATGCAGGTACAGTATATTGAGCACAAGGTCTATTGTGCGTCTGATTTGTTCATTTTCTTCTCTTTGCCATATTACTAAAGACTGACTTAACTAAAACTGCACAAAGCCATCACAATTTAGAAAAAATGAATAAAAGTAGAGCGAGCTAAAGAAAACATGTACATCAAAAATCTGACCTGCCTTTAAATGGGTTGTTCACTTTCCAACAATATTCAGTTCAGTTGGTTTCAGATAGTACACCAGAAAAGAAAACTTTTTTTCAGTTACTTTCCATTTTCTATTTGTGGCCATTTTTCTAATTCAAGTTTAAAGTTTTATTTTTCACCTTCTTATGTCTTTCTAAAGCAATTTTGGGAGGAGGGGTCACCGACTCTGTAACTGTTCCAAATTAATGCACATAGTTTATACATTTCTTATCTTGGTCTTCTGAGCAGAATCCCGCAACTGTTCTAATTTATACAATAGTTGCTAATATTGCACATATGGTGCTGAGTAGTGATGGACGAATTTCCCCCGTTTCGCTTCACCGGAAAATTCGTGAATTTCCCGCTAAATTCGTTAAAAGGCGAAAATTCCGGGAAAAATCGTGAAATTGGGAAGTTCATGAAAAAATCATGAAATTCTAAAGTTTTCACAACAAATTATTGAAATTTGCACGTTTTCACAAACAAATCGTGTTTTTGGGGGAGATCGTGATTTTTTTCTCTGGTGGCGAAACTCGGAAATTCGCCGTAAATTCGTGCCAGCCAAATTTATTCATCCATCACTAGTGCTGAGAAATGTATCAACTAAATGTAGCAAAATTGTAACGGGTTAGATTCCGCACATGGATTACTGAGTTGCCAGATTGAAACAATAAAGACAGGAACATTACACTTTAAAGTGGACCCGTCACCCAGACATAAAAATCTGTATAATAAAAGTCCTTCTTAAATTAAATATGAAATACAATTTCTTTTTTTTTATTAAAGCATTCATAGCTGTTGTAAACTCATTTAAAAATATCAGCTGTCAATCAAGTATTGCCTACCACGCCTCTATGCCTAGGCATAGAGACGGGGCAAGCAATTACTTTCACTTTCCATTCAGCACTTCCTAGATGTCACTGCACTCCCTACATTCCCCCAGCTTTCTTAACGATTTAATTGTGTAACCAGGGCATGGGGATGGACATTGGGTCCCTGTCCCCTGGTGCACAAACAAGATTCTGAGATGATACAAGGCTTGCCTTAATAACAGTATCCACAAAATGGCTCCTTCCTGGTTGCTATAATTATGAGTTCCCAGACTGATGGAAACAAGATTCAAATAATTTATACAGAGTAATTAAAGTTCATTTTGCTTGACTAACATGATAAAATAGGATTTGGATAATTTCCTTTAAATGTCTGGAAAACCGGTAGAAAATAGAAAATGGAAAGCAATTGGAAAAAACTCTTAATTTCCATTGAACAATCTGAAAACAACTGAACTGAAAAAAGTGTTTGGAAGGTGAGCAACCCCTTTAAGACCTACATTTACTACCATTTTTTAGATTTATTTTAGATGATTATTTATCCAACTCATGTTATCATAGTTTTATCTGGGAAATTTCCTGTAGGACAATTTTTGTTAAATGTATTTCTAAAAATGTTTTTAATCTTCAGGCACTAATTATTTTCCTGTTAATGTGATTCATACTGATTGAGTTTTTTATTGAATATGGATCTCCCCGTATTTTCTGGGGAGATCAGTCACAATTATACTGATGCAGAACAACATTTTCTAAACGGATCTAATGCAATTGGCATGAGATTTGGAATCTCAAATATTTTATGAATCAATAAGTAAATAGTTTGGTAATAAGCTCCTAAATATTATATCAGCTATAGTTTTAATTCAGCTCTTTTCTCATAAGGAACGAAAATGAGCAGCTGTGACCATGAAAAACATTGGCTACTTAGGACAGTTCTACTCGAAAGGAAACATTTTCTAGCTTTTATATTTGTATATCTTTATTTTTCTTCAGAAGTATATAGTAGGATGAGGAACATGACAGTTCTGTAGATTTATTTGTGTTTTAAGATCACCAAGGATTTACCTATGATTCAGTTTTTGTTAACAAGCGTAGACTACTGATACAGCTTAGATTATCAGGAGTGCAGCAATCTGACACACTCAGAGTCAGCTTCTCTGACTGTATATTGCTCATTTAACAAAACAGAATTTGCATTTCTGAAGCAAACATATTGGGGCAAATTCACTAAGATGCAAAGTTGTGCCAGGCGCAACTTCCCCGCACTTCGCCGCACTTCGCCAGGCGTAGTTTCGCCAGGGCTCCGCGAATTCACTAAAATCCGAAGTTGCGCACAGGGGTAGCGTAAGGTTGCGAAGTTGCGCTAGCGTTGATTCGCTATATAAAGCAAAGTTACGCTAGCGAAGGCTAATTTGCATACGGCGCGAAATTCAAATTTTAATGGAGGAACACGTATCTGCACTACAAATGCCTAGAAAACCTTCAAATCAGCAAATAAAAATTATATTTTGCCCTACACATGTGCCCACTGTCTAGGTAAGTTGCCATGAGTCAGGAAATGTAGGGGGGAGGAAGGGGAGCCCCAAAAATTTTTCGATCTTTTTCAGCCTATCAGCCATCATGTAGAAAACACGCCAGCGTTTTTTTGGGACTTAGAAAAAAAATTAACTTTTTTTTAAACAATCCCTATCTACTCTATTGCGCTTCGATAGGTCTGCGGTGGCGAAGGAAGTCTAGCGTAAAAGGTAGCGTTCAGTACACTGCGCAAGTTAGTGAATTTGCGTAGTTTCGTCGCTAGCGAAAATTCGCCTGGCGTAAGGTTGCGAAGTAACACTAGCGAAACTACGCCAGCGTTCGTTAGTGAATTTGCGCAGTACCGAAAATGCCAAACACTAGCGAATTAATGCTAGCGTACGGCGCTTCGCGGCTTAGTGAATTTGCCCCATTGTATTTTTACTGCTACTGCCCTTGCCCTTCCTTTCCAACTTAATTTGTATGTCTTTAAGATGATTGACTGAACCTTGCAAACCTTCAAAGATATTAACACATATTTGGGGCAGATTTATCAAGGGTCGAATTTCGATTGAAAAATGTTGAAATTAAAATTCAAAAAGACCAACCAAAATGAAATCAAAGGTTTTTTTGTCCGAATAGGTCAGTTTTCGATCGAATAGGTCAGTTTTCGATTGAATTCGAATTGTACAATTCAAAGTTTTTCCCAAAAAAACCCAATTTTTTTAAATTGTTCAGAGTCCCCCAACTGACAATGGGTTCTAGGAGGTACCCCTTAGGCTAAAACAGCAATTCGGCAGATTTTAGATGGCGAATGGTCAAAGTCGAATTTTTAAAGAGACAATACATGATAAATTTCGACTTTCAAATCAAATTGGGACTATTCCTTAGTCGAAGTACAAAAGAAGCTTAAAGTGCTACTGTAACCCCTGTCTGTCACAAAAAGTAATAGAAAATAAACTTCCCTATAAAAGGTCAATGGCACAAGGGGTGAATTTTGTGAATTTCATAAAATGCCCCCCTTGAATTGGCAAACCACGAAAAACATTTCCTGCTGCTGATATTTAATCACCCGTCATACATTTCCTAACACTATGCCAAATATGTCTTGGGTTTAAAATAAGTTTGAAAAATTATTTTGTTTAGCCAACTATTCACTTTGCACAAAAACATTTTTTTTTAAATAAATTACTTACTTTTTGTGAAAATTTACTAAACCCTTACATCATTTATAAGCTAGCGTCCTTTTTTTTTTGTCACTTATAATTTTATTAAGCAGTTTAAACAATTAAAGCAAATACATGACCATCAGCAAATAACGCTTACATAGTCACATGTTATTATGGACACGTTTGGAAATAAAGAAGAAAAAGAGGAGGGAAGAGAAAAAAAGGGTGCAGACGAAGAAAGAGAGAGAAAGAATAAAGAAATGTACCATGTACCAGATTCAGCTGTTAGTGCCAATAAAATCTGTTGATACGTATGCCTGCTCGCACTTATTTGGCGTTCAACCGTAAAACATATATACCAATGCAGTACCTAAGTGGACAAGTCCCTGAGCTCCCAAATAGACCAAACCGCTAGATACCTACTCATTTTGTTTTCTACAAAGACTATCAGTTCTTCAAATGCTTTGTTACTATTAACCCTGTCAATGACTTCAGATAGTGTAGGAGGGTTGATAGTTTTCCATTTACTAGCTATAGCTAGTTTTGCAGCTGTCAGGACCTGATTGGCTAAGGATTGGCTGTGGTTTGGCATATATTGGACAGACGACTAGAGCAGCAAAAGAACGGATAAAGGAGCATAGAAACAACATCAGGAACTTTAAAGTGGGAACTGCTACGGACACTACAGTTTCGAGACATTTTTTTAATGAGAGACATAACTTAAGCCAACTAAAGTGGATGATACTGGAGAAAATCAACATGCCCAAAAGGGGTGGGGACATGCGTCAAATTCTGTCACAAAGGGAAGCTTATTGGATAAGAAAGTTGGATACAATGCTCCCGAAGGGAATGAATGATCATTGGAGCCTTATTCCCTTTCTGTAATTATATTTACAACCTATGTCTGTCGTTTTTTTACAGATATTGAAGAATTCTCACTTTAGAATGATAGGTTGCTATGCAAGGTTACCCATAGCAACCAGTTAATGGTAAGAACTCGGTGTTAATATGTTTTATTGTTGTACTTTTTGCAGGTAGGCTTTTAGCAGTTCCTGTTATTGGTTTATATAAGGATACATTGTTGGTTTTAACGATTTTGCTACTTGTTATAATGATTGATACATTTGTAACTATGTGTACTCTTTTAAACTGTTTCTTATTCAGTGAATTTTTTAAAGGAAGCACTCATCTACACCATGATTTTTGGATTATACACACCTGTTTAACACATGGATTGATGCACTTAAGAGAACTTTTTAAAGGATTTGAGTGAATTCCGCTACAATGGCCTTGGATCTAAGGGGTTAATCAACTCAATTGGTGGGCGGTGTTTTTGTGTGGTAGTATAAAGCTGTGGTTTTAACACATTTTGTTACACTTGATAAAGGGCCTTGGTGCCCGAAACATGTTGTGTGTGGAAATATAATAAATATTTAATGCAGGTACTTTGCCTATAGCGTGTGATTCCCATACTCTGATAAAAATTTGACTTATACGAGGAAGCCAGGGACGGAGCTTCCAGGGAAACACTACGCTTTTCTACAGTAAAAGAGCGACTAATGGATGCAAATTGATTATGGAGACTGATTGGCTAAGGATTGGGATTGTTTGGAGAGCTCAGGGAATGGTCTACTCAACAGAAATGTAAGCAGATTTTTAATTCGAGTCGTTACTGTAGCTAGTAATTGAGCTATTTCATCCCAAAAGTTCTGTATTTTTGTGCAGCTCCAAAAAATATGGAATAAAGATCCCACTTCTCCACAGTCTCTCCAACAGGTATTAGGATGATCCGGGAACAGTGTCGGACTGGCCCGGCGGGATACCGGGAAAAAACCCGGTGGGCCCCGACCCTCGTGGGCCCCCGCCGGGCCAGAACCTTTTTTTGGAAAAAAATTTTTTTTCTTTTCGGCGATGCGCAGCGCCGAGTGGCGTTGTTGCGCATGCGCGTCAAACGCCGTTGATGCACATGCGCGCCGAACGGCTGGGCCGACGGGTTTTAGTAGGGGGGCGGGGGGCCCCTGGACAGCAGTCCCGGTGGACCCCGGGCCCCCCAGTCCGACCCTGTCCGGGAACATTGTATGTAGCTTGTCTAGCGTGTGATACCAGAACGTAAGTATTTTGTAAGCATTCTCTTTTTGTCTAGTGCATGTTACCATTCTCTTTGTATTAGCCCAAATCGAGGTCCAGTCCTCGTCTGTAAGTCGTTGAGCCAGAGTCCTGTCCCATTCAGACATATATGTATGTTTGATTAAGGTGTCTGCTTGAGGTTCCGTGAGCAGTTTATAAATTTTGGATATTAGGCCCTTTTGAGGTAAACCCGCTATGGCTAGTGATTCAAATGGAAGGGGAGACAGTTAGTCCAGTTGCTTCAAGTATGGATGCAGGTAATGACGTAGTTGAAGCTAGCGTCCTTTTTTGCCATCCAAAATATATGCATCAAAATGTATCATAGTACAACACATTTGTTTTTTTGCCTGATACCTTAATTGTCGGAAATGTATCTGTATCACAGTTCTTTTTAGATAATGAATGCACAGAGGGTGACTGTAAATATTATAGGTGGGAACAGCAAGCAAATAGCAGACATTTAATCATTATTTTGAAAGATAAGGTAAAAAGAAGATTTCAGATGGCCCAGACCAGCAAAACTGAGGAAATGAAGGTTGCATTTGTCAGAATTTAAATTGTATTACCTTAAAGGAAAGGAAAGATAAGGATGAAAGAAATGTCAATTGGCAGAAAAGTCTAGATAATTCTTCCTTGCAGAACAGATTAATGTTATTCTAGCTGTAAGACACAAACCTAGCAGATTATCCAAAATACTCAATTGTATATTGGCATGATTTATGTTGAACACTTGAAAGAACGAGGGTGTGAAGGATGGAGAAGTACAGTCAGTGTGTTGCCTTTTATTGATAGGCTGCATTTTACCACAGGGCACTCAATAGTTTTAAGTTCAAACTTGCTCTGTGTGATCCCTGAAAGTTTGATTTCTAATAAACCTCTTCGCAGTGTTGTGCTCTCATTATCTTGCCTCTTGCTGTGTTTGAAATTAAAAGTTCTGTCAAAAAGAAGAGGACATTTTTAAATATGTAGCGACATCTTATTCTAGTACTTCAAAAGTAATTAGAGACTGTAACTTAAGCAATGAGAGAAAGTTTCAGGGGAGTTTTTTTAAGTTAGCGTTTAAGAATGTCACTTTTGCTTTGCAGGCGTGTTGGTGCCAAAGGTTCATGGGAGCTTGATTAGTACTGACAGTGACTAACATTTTAGATTTTTAAAAGAACATTAAACAGTACTTGTTTTTATATTGTTATTTAGATGATTGGAAACCTTAATCATGTCCTTTTTTTTACCTGTTTGTAACGCTTTCTTGGCCTAATCTGCCAATTAGAAGTTAAGGGTGACCAGCTAGGTAGTGAGCATGGGTTACATTGCGAATCTTCACCCAGGGCAGAGCCTTCGCCAAATGGAAGCTTCCCCTTTAAACTGTAGTTGAACTACAACTCACAGGCATATAAGTGCAAATAGAATAATGGACGCCAGGAGGTTCTTTAAAAAGGTAAAACAGGGGCTACAGATTTATTATGCCAGAGGCAAATGACCACAGGTTTACTTACAAATATACTGAGGACACAGCAGGTGGAATCACTTTGGACAGTACAAGGTTCACAGTCAAACAGGTGCGACTCCCAAAAGATATTGCAGATAGGTGTACTGTACATCAATTCCCAGTTCAACCGACGTTGCCAGTGAGGGGATCGGGATCTATCAGGTAGGGTACAGGTAGTCCTTTGCTCACCTAGATGCCTATCAACTGAGTTCCCTGCTCTAAAGGCAAACAGGCCTTGTGGAAAGCTACTTCCTACTACAATCCTCGTTGGAGCGACAGCTGCTCTTTCTGCTACACCTCTCTGTCTTTCTCTCCTAGAGAGAACTATAACAGTATCTTACTATCTTAGCTGGTCCTCGTTCACGGGGTTACCTGGTCCCCAACTTAGCACCAGAGGTGTCAGGTCCCTCTAGGGTAAATGCTTACTGGGGCCTATGGTGATCCCAGGCTCAGTGGAGATTCACCTAGCAGCAGCACCAGGAGCCAAAGAGGAAGAGGACACTCCCTGCACAGCACTATATAGCAGTGTGGCAGGCGAGTGTCATTACACTCTTTGTCCAATAGGTGTGGGTGTTACACTTTACCAGTTACAAGGGCTTGGCCCAATAACAAGGGAAAAGAGAACTACATACAAAAGTAGGGGATTAACTCTATAGGGATAGGATATCCTATAGGTCCCTACATGTTATTGTGGCAGTTTCCCACCCCCCCCCCCCCCGTGTATTGGTGCTATAACTGCAGAGCTGCCCTGCAAGGTTGGTGACTACCATATTGAACGCATTGGATCTGGTTTCTGGCCTTGGCAGATATTGCTGACCAGAAGCATGAACAAGAGAACCATAACTAAATTGACTTCCACTGCGCATGCTACTGGCTGGTGATGGCTTGTGACCGATATCCAACTTAGCATTGCAGTTCAAGAGTTCTTTGGGGGTGGGGGGCAAGGACTATTTAGGACAGGCACCCATGCAGTTCAGAGGGCGCAGCTGGCCTCTGTAGGGGTGGTCCTGGATAGTTAAAAACTGAGGGTGGGGGTTTGTTTTGCTTTAATGTGATAAGACAAAACAAAAAGTGATATAATACAATATCCACAGTATAAAAAATATTGCAGGTATTTTGTGCTGCAAAAAAATGGCTTTTTCAATAGCCTGCCTGTGAAAATGCTGAACCTGTGTATAGTGTGGCTTGGTATATTTATTATTTATAAATCCCATGGGCCTATGTGCTGGGGCCATAAGGGACACAACATCACATCCTTTATGACCCATCTATGGAGCACCTGAGTCACTGGATTTGTGCTACAAACTGAACTCCGCATTTTACACTGGATTGTAAAATATCTCTTTTCATAGACAGGCAGTTAGTACAAGACTCTCCAGGAGCTCATTTCCCTGGTGATTTATAGCTTGCACATCTGAAGTCCAAGTGAGGGGTAGGGGTTTCCATGGATACCCACACACATCCCACCACACATCAGCTCTGGATGCAGCACTACCAAGGGTGGCAGTTCTACATTAAACAGAGGAGCAGCTTTTTGTACTTTATTACAAAATAATTTAGTGTTAGGGAGCAAGAAGTGGGGTTCACATGCAAAGTGCTTAAACAGAACATTTTCCTCCTGTGTTTTGCACTTTGCATTTTAACTCATCATTAAAACATTTGTTTTCTTGAGGCTAATTTATTAACAGAGGTGATAAATTGCACCAGTTCAGTTTCCCATAGCAACCTATTAGATCTTTAATTTTTTTTAATGGTTGTAGGCCAATCAAAAAAATTGCTGATTGGTTGACTACACTGGTGCTACACTACACTGGGTCATGACACTGGTGCAATTTAGCATTTTTCTTTGTAAATTAACTCCATTAATATGCAGTGCCTTTAAATGTGATATGCAAATCCTTTCAAATAACAGCTCTGTGGAATATGTTGGCACTTTATAAATAATTGTTAACAAGCTTTTTCATAGAGCATAGTCCCACTGAGTAACTGCTCATTGGCTACTTTTACACAAACTCAGAAACACTGCAGTGGTTTAAAGGATAGATTAAAGCCATTTTACAGCAATAGTGCATCTGTACATCTGGAGGCCTATTTATTATTCACATTTTAGTGCTTTTAGAGGTTTTTGAATACGCAAATAAACTTATATCCATGAATATTAGTCATTTATCAAAAAGATTCAAAATTAAATAGCAAAAATGGGATGTAAGACGGGCCGGGAGATTCTTTCCTGGTCTTACCTTCCGGCGGGTCTCTGCTCATTTGAGGGCACGCAAGTGTCTAGCGCTAATGTCACCCAGAGTTAGTGGATGCCAGCGTCACATCGCTGGTGTCTAAAGCCGAGCGTCAGGAGGTCACGTTTTGAGAAGAAGCTCAATCTCCATTTTTAAAATGCCCTACCTGTTCCTGCTCAAGCGCTATTTTGTATTTTGACGTTCTGGTTTTGACCTTTGCCTGATCTTCTGACTACAACTTCTGCCGCCTGCCTTGAACTCTTTGCCTGACTCCGACTACGCCTTCTCTTGATCCCTACCGGTACCTCATTTACGCCTTTTGGCTCCGCACTTCCTTGTTGGCTTCCGTAGCAGAAAGCCCAGGGCCCCAAAAAGGTTCACCTGTGCATCCAAAGGTACTGTTCACTTTACGACGTTCCTATTAACGAGATCGGTACATGGGAAAAGCCAGAGAACTGCAACTTTTTCGACTTGTCACACAATAACGACTACTTTTTTATTTTGTTGCACAGAGCCAGCATCAAATCACCCAAAAACCTCAAAAACCACGAATCAAAGAAAAGTTGTAAAAGGAACATCTGCCAGTTACTTCTAAGTGATTTAGCTGGAGTATTTTTGTACTTGGAATTCTCACAATTTTGTCAGCATTATAAATCCAGGCAAAAGTCGTGGTTTTTCCCCCTAAATTTGTCAACAGTTGCTTTGGGTATTCTGTGTACAGTACATCCTGGTGATGAAAAATTACACAATCCTGACTCCAAAGATTTTCAGCATGATTGCTTTCGATACTCAGGAAAGGGTACCCGAAGCAACACTTAAGATGCAGTTGTATCAGATGTACTTCCCCACCTTGGTCACAATTATGCTAGATGAAAATGTTGCATTATGGGTAAAAAAGACCTGCATTTGAAATCACACTTTGCACACTGCACTTGTGGTCATAAATGACCCTTTTTGTATAAGAGATGCCTGCAAAATGCCTGTATTTTATATGTCTTTCTTCAAACTACCAAACTGTAAATCTAAGCAAAAAGGAAGGTTGGTCCAGAGTTGAATTTGTGTTGAATTTTTTCTTTGACCTGCACATCACTACAATGTACTTAATGGCTATAAAATGTATATTCTTAAAACTTCCTGTGCTGTTGGATAGATTGATCCTACTCTGCCAGCTGCAAAACACTGTTAAGCAGAGTTGGTTGGACTTTGGGCGATGTACAGTAAGAGGATCTATTGAAAATACAGCTCGTCTATATGGTATCTTATACACATAAATCCTTGCAGCACTACCTGGACATGCCTGCATTAAATCCCAATCCTCATTTGGCTCTGCCACTGTAGGTATACGTTAGAATTAAATATGGCAAACGAAGCCTGATAAGACCCTTGGCATAGCAGTAATGCATTACAAAAAAGTGCTGTTTTTGCAGTTTACATTTGTAAATGTTAAATTGTCAGTGTTATTTTGAAGATAAGATAAAAGGATACATTTTAAAGTTTTCTTGCATACATATTGCATTTTGTATTCTTTTTCATTAACATTGTATTTTTAACCAACCTTTTTTTATATTTACTCTTGATTTTGTTGAGGTATGCGTGTATCTTTTCCTGTCTGAACTGAAAAAAGAATAGTTTTTTTTATACTGCTTGTGATATTTTTCATACCTTAGCTATACTGTACACATGGTTAGAATTCATTCTATTGGTTTGTAGGGAATTTTCCAAAAAGCATTGTTCTGCATTCCCTGTGAATTTAAAGCTTAATTTAATATTTGTTCTGAAGCAAATTAAACCAGACTGTGCTTTTGCTGTTAGCTTGTAGCAAATGCCCTATTGCATTATGTGGTCTAAGGTCAGCACCAAAAGATGGCACTGTTTCACAATAGAACAGAATAGAACAGAATAGAAAAGCTGTAGAAAGACAATGTCAAAACATGGTCAGTGTCAGTGATGCACAAGACCTTAATATTGGGTTATACTTTTAAGGGCATTTCATTTCTGTCTCCTGTTCAGGCTGTAAAGTGCATTGCGCCACTTCTTAAAATGTTTATCTTGCATCTTGTCGATGCCCTTTGACTTGAATTTTGTTTTTTTGTTGTGTTTTTTTATACTTCCAGTATTTGCAAAAGAACATCCTGTATGCTCAATACAATCTGTGTCTCTTCAAGTTCTTTTTTTAAATTTATTTAATAAATTTCAACATTTTGGCTGTTGCTTGGGAACTGAAAAAAAGCCCTAACATATTGGCACTATACAAACTTCCCTGGCACATTGGCCCAGCAAAACTAGAATTCCTTGTCCTTTAAAGTTGAACAAAACCCAAAAAGGAACTGATGCAAATATACTCGGGTGCCTCTCTAAACATTTTTGCTGTTTCACTTTATTTTCTATTTTTAGTTGTTTCTGAGATACAGTGAAACCTCAATTTTAAGTCTCCTGATTTAAAGTTTTCCCGCATTTTACATTTTTTATTTGTGGTCCCACCAATTTATAATGCATTTTAATGGGTGCATTTACCTGATTTTAAGTAATGTTTTCCTGGATTTTACTGATGTACCCAAAAACTGCTTTTTTTCCACCATAAATTTATATATATTTGTGAAATACAGAGGTTTAAAATACTAACCAGATGTGTATTTTGTCATGGTTCTGCCTGTAAATGGTCAATTACAAATAGTCGGCCCCTTATAAAGTCCTGCACCAATCACTTATTGCTTTAGCTTGTGTATGTGACTGACAGAGAGTCTTGCACATGCCCCCCATAGTGTAACATTAACACTGCAATGTTAAACCCTTATTATTAACACAGTAAATATTGTATCTCAAAGTAAAACAGACTTCTGTGCTTATAGCCTTTCAGTACTTGAAGAATAAGTTACTTTAACACATTTCTCTGGTTTTATATTTTCCTGTTTTTTTCCGGGTCCCCTGAAAAATGTAAAATGGGGGTTCTATTATATTTGCATTTTTCGATTGCTACCAGTAGACTTTAAGACCAATTATTGGTCAGCAACCCAAGGGTTAACTGAATCCTGGCAGTACATAGATAGATGGAGTCCCTGACACTCTGGGCATTCAAAAAGCATTTGTGCTAATGTCTGCCTAGCAATAAAAAAAACATGTAAGACTATGCTAATATCTCAGAAACCACTTAAAATAGAAAATGTATGTAAATTGCAAAAGTGCTCAGAGGACCACACTGAATAAAATTACACTAATTCATTTTGGGGGTTTAGATCTCCTTTAAGAAACCTTTCTCACTAGGCTTGATATCTACTGTCTATTCCCTTTACTCCTCAGCGGTGAATGATGGCACTATAAAACAACTGACAAGGAATCCTGTTATAGATAAGGGTGCAAGATGGGACGCAATTATTTCAGGAATATAAATTGTCCTATATACTAAATAGGGTAGATTTGAAATAATGTTGAAAATAAATTGAAAATTTTGTTAGCTGCATGTTATATGTATTTTATAATTAAAATAACTTTACATACAATGTATATCTCATATAGAGCACATAACATAAGTATGTTCAACACTGGTCATAGTACTGTGCATAGTAAATATTGTTGCCTGCAGTGTTTTTTTAGAAAATGTCTCCAGTGTCACTTGTTTGTGTAGTTGTTGGTTAAAACATCAGGGCTATAGGGTATAACTTCAGGGCTTCTTAATAGTAATTTAGCATTAGAATTCATTGGATCCTAAAAGATTTGCTCTGACACATTTGAACTTTTCTGTGCTTAAGAACAGTGTAAATATTTTTAAGCTCAAAACTTCAACCTCACTGTAGGAAGCAGTGAGTAGTTTTTTTCCAAAGGAAATTGGCTTTTGGTGAAAGAAAAATAAAGCACGCTCGTAGCAAACCATGAAAGTCATTGCACTTAGTTTTGTAGCAAAGAAACTGACCTGGTAAGGGTGAGATGGGCTAAACGAATAAAGGAATTCACCGGCACACAAGATGTGGGTTAGCAGGGCAAGGCCTTGCAATTTTATTAATGCAGTTGTAACGCAACTTCTTGTGTGCCAGTGATTTCTCTATACTCCGCATGTGAGGTGGCTGATTCCTATATCACCGAGCACCAAGAGAAGAACTTAGGGTATGTAAGATGTGCATTTATCTCTAACCCAGTATGGGCTAAATGGAGCCAAAAAGCCATTCATAATGCAAAACATTCAGTGTAAAGCCTTCAGAAGCAATTTACATGTCTCATGCTACAACCACAGGACTGCTTAAATACCAAAAATTAGATTTTAACTGTCACATAAAGCAATCCGGCAGAGACATACAAATCACTCCTTTAACCCTGTGGCCAACTATGCATCTATAAAATAATAGCTGGTTTGATATCATAGATACAGCCTCTTTGAATATTGTTAGCTCTGTTGCATAGTTAGTATTGTGCAGAGAGCGATATTCTGAGACAATTAACAATTGTTATATTTGGAATGGTTATGGATGGGTGTGCTTGTTTTGCACAATTAGAGGTTATGCACAATATTTGCACAATATATGAACTTTAATCAATTGGTTGTGAGAAGGAGAAAATAGATATGCACTTTATAGAACAATATACTGATAGTAATAGTTTACGGAGGTATATGGAAGGGAAAAAAACCAAAAAACACGGGTTTAAATTGAAGTATAATTAGGCACAATTAATCGCACCTTATAGTGTGGTTGGCAGAAGATTTTAGACACAGTCTGTTACTGTATGTCGCAAGAAGGAGTGGAAGCTTTCTTTCTTCTTTTGTATATCACTTACTTTTTGTTGCTCCAAGTGTACACTGAAGTATGTGTATAATATGTATCACATGGATTAGGGGCAGGAAAAAGGACTTAGGCAATTCTGTCTTATTATATATGCTTTCTTCTGTATGCAGAAGAGATGACAATAAATGTGATTTGATTTGATTTGATATTGCTTTTTATTCAACAGCTCTCCAGTTTGCAGTATCAGCAATCTGGTTGCTAGGGTCCAAATCCTAGCAACCATGCATTGATTTGAATAAGAGACTGGAATATGAATAGGAGAGGACTTGACTCGAAAGATGAATAATAGAAAGTAGCAATAACAATAAATGTGTAGCCTTACAGAACATCTGTTTTTAGATAGGCTAAGTGACCCCCTATTTAAAAGCTGAAGAAAGTTAGTAGAAGAAGGCAAATTATTTAAAAACTATAAAAAAATAAATAATGATCAGTTAAAAAGTTGCTTAGAATTGCCCATTCTATAGCATACTAAAAGTTAACTTAAAGGTGATCTACTCCTTGCTGTTGAAATCTCGTTGCTGATTGGTAGTGATGGGAGAATTTCTCCCGTTACTCTTCGCCGAAAAATTAGCGAATTTCCAGCGAAATATTCATGACGCAGGTGACAATTCTGATGCCCTATAAAGTCAATGGGCACCTAGAATTGTCACTGGCGGCCGAATTGTCACCGGCGTTAGAATTGTCACGGCAATTTTGCGTATTTATTTGCCGGCATCGAAATGCGGAAATTCGGCACGAATTTGCGCCTGGCGAATAAATTCACCCATCACTATCACCATTAATGTTTATTTTCACTGTTTTACACAGCATGATAAATAGGCTCCTTAATGTACAAATATACTGAACTGACAGCTGCCTAACCAGAGCTAAGACCAATGGTATTATCTTTTTTTCTCGTTGCTTATACAAGTTTGGTTCTACGCTGAATGTCAAATCAGTTTTTGCTTTGACAAATTTCCCTTTCCATTTTTAATGCACATATAATATATCGTAAAATAATATATCGATATTATTCAGTGATTTGCAATTTGGTCAAGGTTAGTTTGGCTCTGGGGGCGAACATATGTTAGAATTTGTTATTGCACTTGATTCTTATATGTGGTTCGAGACGTGCTCTGAATCCACTTCAAGTTACAAGAGGAATTACCTGCTTCCCAAGTTTCCATAGTGAGTGTTTGAGGTCCCTCTTGATTTCCACTTCAGCACAGGTTGAGATAATAATATGACTGGAGCAAGTTACACTGACCGTGTCTGCTTTTGTTAAGCTGTTTCATATGCAGAGCTGCAGAGGTGGCTGCCAAGAGAACAGAATTTTAGGAATCAGTTGAAAATGTTCTTTTGTTTTGTTTTCCATGATTTTCAATTTCTCCAATTATTTTGCTGTGTTGTGAAAATACTCTGTGCATCCACTAATAATCCATTAATATCATAGCTGTTCCGCTGAGTATTCCGGGTCGGGAAGCTAAAGCTGTAGAGTTATGGCTTTTATATATTATGCATTAATCTAAAAATCTAACTACAATAAAGGGTGCTTCAGGAAGGAAAAACATAAGGTGGCACCATGCCCAAACACTTGCTTTGGCATCTTTGTGTGACAAGAAAACTTTGGCTTATATTTATTTTATATAAGGTGAACAGCTCGTGCAACTCAACTCAACCTACCTATCCTTTTTTCTAATAAGTCTGACATTCTGTACCTGCACCGTTTACTCATCAAAGGCATATTATCTGTAATCTGTGGCTTGTACACCAAGCTATTCAATGTTTTATGATGCTCCATCAAATTGGGTAATAAGGTAAATTACATTGCTGCTTACCTTTTGAGCAATGGCTTGCCCAATAGTGATTCACAGTCATCACTACAGTCACCAACCTGCAAAGTTTTGCATCTTAAATTGATAGTATTGCAGCTGTTCTGTGCTCTATGGGGTAATATAATACATTTCACAAAGTTTGCTACAGTTATAGTTACCAGATCCATCTACCGTGTGTAGGTATAATTTGCTGATAACAGTTTTCAGAGCAAGCAGCCGATTAATTGCTATGGGTTACTATTTGTGGGCTTGCACCTTTTATTTCATTCCTGCATTAGTGAATGAACATTTAATAATTTTTTGCCCAGCAGGCCCGAGGCATACCACGCATGTATGGTCAATAAGGATATAAGGCAACTAGATAGGGTTTCAAATAAAACCTTGAATTATATTAAGAGGATATTATAACTAGTGATGGGCGAATTTATTCGCCAGGCCGAATTCGCAGCAAATTCCTGTGATTCGCTGCTGGTGAATAAATTTGCGAAACTGCAGCGAAAATTCACCGGCATCAAAAGAAGGGACGCCGGCATCAAAAACGGCGATGTTTCACAAATTTTTCGCCGTTTCGCGAATTTCACGGGAAATTTTTCGGCGAAGTGAAACGCTCCAAATTCGCCCATCACTAATTATAACATTGGCCACACAATACTTATTTTGCAAATGTAAAGTTCCTTTTTTTAATGAACATGGTCATTCTTGAAAAACAAAGTCCTCAAAGCACTGCCCAGATAGAGCTGAACCTAAGCACTTGAAATATGAATGCTTTTATGCGACAAAGGGCAGTTTAATTTAACAATTTGTTGTTTTCAATATTGACATTTACAACAGAGGAGAAAAACTAATACAAATTCCAGTTAACATACTCAATGTGTAAATCAAATTGCCTTTATGCATTTTAAGTAATTCTAAGATTATCTTGCACAGTTAAATTAGGACTGAATACTACTAGTCTACTTAACCTGAGATTCTTATGTAAAGCCCTCAGACCCAGCAATTTGGGTCAACACTATGGGGCAAATTTACTAAAGGGCGAAGTGACTAACACTGGTGAAAATTTGCCAGCGTGACGTAATTTTGCGACTTCGCCGATTTACTAAAGGGCGCTGGCATAAATTCGCTAGCGAAGGAGATAGACTGTAGTGCTAGGTTGCACTCTAATGCCAGGTGAATTTTTGTGGAGGTAACTACGCAAATTCACTAAGATGCGGATTTTAATGAACGTTATCTCTTGCGCCAGACTTGCCTTCACCACCTCAGATCAGGTGAAGTGCAATATGTAGATAAGAGTTCCTCAAAAAATTTTTACATTTTTCTAAGTCCCAAAAAATGCTGATGACTTTTCAGGGTGATAGGCTGCAAAAGATTGTACCCGGATTCCCCCCACATTTCCTTACATATGGCACATAAACTATACACTGGGCTCATGTGTAGGGCAATATAACTCTATTTTATTTTATTAATGTTCCCCAGGCTTGTGTAGCGTAATGTATTTGCTGCAACATATTCGTCCATTGAAATTTAACTTCCAGCTGTATGCAAATTAGCCAACGCTAATGCAACTTCAATTTGCTTGCCGAATTAACGCTAGCGAAACTTCGCCATTGTTCGTCGCCCTGGACACAACTTCGCATTTTAGTGAATAAGCGTTGTCTTGGTGAATTTTCGCCTGGCTATGAGCGAAACAGTTGCTAGCGAATTTCCGAAGGTTAGTGAATTTGCCCCCAAGTGTTAGCCAGGTGTAGCCTCTAGATTCACTTCTATATTCACTTCAGCGACTCTTAAGGGAAGACTTGAATATTTAAGACACTTTTAAAAATCCTGAATGAAAATTAGCAATCCTTATGATCTACCATCTACCATAAGTAAAAAAGGGTGCTATTTGTAACAAATAAAAAAGGCAAAATAAATTATACTTTGTCTACATGTGCTTTTCCAACTTTATTACAGGAAGAAAATACTTTATACTGCATTTCAGTGGTTCCCCTTTTGTAAATGTGCTAACACTTGCATCTGAACTTACATTTTTTCCAGAACAATAGTTGTTGACTAATATGAGATTTAGAGATTTTAGTGGCTTTAAATTGTTACTTTTGCAGAGCCTGAGAAAAATTGTCTACCTGCTAGCACAGCAGAATGAGTGTCCCAAAGTAACCAATGTGGGACAAGTGAAGTCTGTAACGGCTCATACAATTATGGTAGGCTGTCAAAAGAAAGACAATCAATGAGTCCAAAAATCTTCATTGCTAACAGTGAATGATAAATACTATATGAAAAGTTGAATACAGTGTTTTTTTTAGAAAAGAAGTATTATTCTTCAATGTTTTATACAGTATTATTTGTTTCTTTTAGTGTTCCACTCCTAATATCACTCCTAGTTTCATAGATTTGATTACATGAACTACTTAATATAAACTAGCTTTCAGCAAGTGTTCTATAAAATATATTACACCTAAAAATGAAGTATTCGTTATAGAAGATGATACTGCTGTTGTACTGTAGCTAGGATCTTTATTTCCATATCATTCATGGTTTAAGTACTCGCTGGTTGGTGTTTCTTCTTACTCAGTTTTATAGGTACTAACTATCTGAAGCAATGCTGCCAATGTGGTTAGAAATCCTACCTTGCAGACAGAAAACTGGTCTTGGGTATAGTCTGGAGGAAACATTTTTTGCATTTGAAGAGCCTTTTTTCCGTGTCAAAAACAGACTAACTAAACAGAACCAAATTCAATAACAATGCCTATTGGTTAAATACATTTGGCTGTCTCATCATTTGGCTTTACATCTTAGACAAAATACAAGTAAATTATTAATTACATAGACTAATAAAATGCTGCTTATTAAAAATCTGTTCACTATTGTTGAAATGCGTATTTAGAAATTTTAATCTTGTAAGAAACTCTTGAAATGTAAAAAAAATTTTTTTAAAAGTGATTTCTTTGACTTTCTCAATATACAGTATTTTGTGAGCTTCTTTCAAATCTTTAAATATTGTATACAAATTTGTAATGATGCTCTCATGTGAAACTGCATTTGCAGAATAATATTTTATATTAGATTTAGGGACAGATTTACTAAGGTTCGAATGGTAAATTAGAATTTGATTTTTGAAAAAAAAATGTGGTCTAAACGCACAAATTCAAATTTAATGTGAGATTTATCACACCCCAACCCTGGAAAAGACTATTCGCTACCTAAAACCTGCCGAGGTCATGTAGAACTCATTGGCTCATTGGTCGGTTGAACCATTTCAAGATGTTAATTGCCTTCCTGACATTTGAGGTTTTTTTCAGAGGAAAACTTGATTTGAATTCGATTTGAATTTTCAGGTGGTTTCTATTCGATCTAATGTCAGACGTTCAAGTTTTTCCATAAATAACCTCCCATGCGAGTTGTGAGCACATTTATTAGAGTTAAAAAAATTCACATAACTTAAAAATTCAACCTTTGATAAATAACCCCCTTAATGTCAATTTTGAATGTTTAGTTATTAATATTCACTATGAATATCTAAAAGGTTTTTCAGTTTTTTTTTATTTAAATTGTTGGGGAATTTAAAGCCCAAAGTTTACAATAAGACAATTAACCTCTGAAAATTAAAGAATGTGTAGGCTTACCTGTAATCTAACAAATAACTAAATCCAATAATAATATTAAACAAATAATAAAGATGTCAAGTTCAAATACAGTTATGGGATCACTTATCCCATTATACAGGAAACTCCAAATTACATGAAGGCCATGTAGACTCAATTTTAATCAAATAATTCAAATTTGTAAAAATGATTTCCTGCTCTGTAATTATAAAACAGTACATTGTAATTCATTTCAACTAAGATCCTTATTGAAGGCAAAACAGCCTAATTCGGTTTATTTAGGGGGTGATTTATCAACCTTCGAATTAGAATTTTTTACACAATTCAAAATTTTTTTGCACAAAAACTCATAAATTTAAATGATATTTTCAGAATCTTGAATGATTAGTATTTATTAGGCACAAAAAAGTTTGAATGTAAAACTTACATCTAAAAGCTTGTGAGTTCATGTAGAAGTCAATGGGAATTGTCCTATGCAAAGTTCAAGCTGTTTTTTTAATTCACGATTTTCACGTTTTTTTGAACTTGTAAACTCACGATTGTATTCAATTGAGTCTTCTGGAGCCCCCCCCCCGCTTTTTTTTTTTCAAAGAAACAGTTTGTTCAATATTGAATAATATTTCCATAATTGAGCCGCAAATATTGTGCTGTTTTGGTCTAGGTAATAAGATTTTAGATGGGTTCACATGACTTGAATATTTCCAAACCATGATCTTCTTATTGTATTATATACAATATATTCTAATTAATATTTAAAATTTTAGACAAAACTGGTAAACAGCAGCTTTAGTGTAGATATTAGACTTTCCTTACGGGTAAAGTACCCTGTATGCATAAAATATATTTGACTATATCAATTTTCCATGTTAAATGGTTCTGGTTAATGTTTTAAACTCTCCCCTCCTACGCATTCTTTGTGACATTAGGAACACAAAGGAACTTTAGATTATGAGCTCTACAGGGGCTGACGTGAGTGATGTATAATCTTTGTAAAAGCACTGCAAAATAAGTCCACTATTTTAAAAAGAAATATAAATACATTTTGCAGACACTGTTACATATGCAAAAAAGAGATTTTTACACTTTTAGGACTTTCATTTTCTTCTCTGATTTGGCATTATACGTTATTTATATCCATATTCCTTTATAAACCACCAGCCAGCAATTCATTTAGCATGGATTTATAAGAAGAGAAGGGTGACAGATGATTGTCAAGTGAATATGTATGTCTTTGTTAGAATATGATGCTGTTATCTCCTTTTATAGCTCGATGAATATGAGTGCTTTTTAAAGCTTCCATTGTTAATCACAACATAGAGTTGTAAATCTGGGCTCTGATATCTGGCAAAAATCATTATATGTAGTGACAAATGTCCTGTTTTTATTGTCTAATAAAACTAAAATGCCTCTTAATCTTCCTGACATGATAAAGTAATAGTTTTAATGTACAAGTACACAGTCACAATATTTGTAAAATATTTTAATCAATTTATTACAGAAGAGTAAACCTACTGGGTGGAACCTTTACAGTCACTGTTCATTTCTGTAACCTTCTTGGATATTCAGAGATAACTGTCATATCTTTAAACTGGTCTGAGGAAATATGTCAGCATTGCTTGCTCAGTTGAAGATACATTGAACCTTTTGTTCTTCAAGGCAATTAGAGACTGCATTTTGAAAACTCTCTTTATGAACAATGTATAGATAGAGTTAGACAGCTTCTTATTACTCCCAGGCATAATACATGAATCATAACGGTTAATGATTATTTTAACTAAATATTGTGCCATAGACATTGCTAATTTAACATACTGTGTAAATGTTCTTAGTTTATCTGTTTAGTTAGCTTTATATTCTTCTGCATATGTCCAGCCAGGCATTTCATCTGATGTCTTATTTGACTCTGAACCTTAACCAGACTAGTGGTTTTAATGCGAACTAAAGGATAAGCAGGGGGAACCTGTAAGAGCAATAGGTGTTTTGTAGGAGATTAAGCTGATTACACTATTGGACTGGAATGTTGAGGCGATTTCCTTTGTCTTCAATTAGTTGGTTATGTATTGTACCACGTATTTGGACCTATTTTCTATCACTGTTGCACAAAAAAATACTAGCCTTATAAATACTTTTCATTGGTTCTAGTTGACTAGCCTTAGACCCAGTGCATATTCTAGCAGCAATTGCAGATGAAGGCTATTTAAGACTGTAGCCCTTACAGTTATGGGAAGTGGAAAGTTTAGCTGCATGTCGTTAGTTTCCCAGGTGCCGTCAGCCATGTGACTTCAGTCATTCTTGCACTGCAACTTGGAGTGATATCTGCCCCCCCCCGCACCTTTCCCCTCTTGCAGCCTATTAACACAACAATGGGAAGGTAACCAAATAACAGCTCCCTGACACAAGGTAACAGCTCCCTGGTAGATATGAGACAAGCACTCAATAGCAGACTCCTCCAGTTACATTGAGTAGGAGAAACAATAGTTTATCTGAAAGCAGTTCTGTTGTGCTAGCTCTTTCTGAAAGCACAGGATCAAACACAATAACCAAGTGCTCTCTTGAATTATAGCTTTATTTGTTTATTTTTTTAATTGCATCATAACCACTATCCCTAATTCCAGTGTTGCCTGCTCCTTTGGACACACTGATATGCTTTTTAGAAGCATTGGATCTGTTGGTCACGTTTAGGTTAGAACTGTGACATTTTGCAAATCACTATTTCACCCTACAAGAAGTTGCCCTGGCTGCCATCCTACAGATCCAACATTCCTGGAAAGTGTGATGTAGTTTAAGAAGTAGCAGGTAACAGTGTGGCTCAATTATAAAGACTGGAAAAATTTGCACCTCGGCACATGGGTGTCCACAGAAAATTTAACAGGGGGGGGGACAAGTAAGCTCATATCACATAGGGTAGCATCCCACTGAAGATGAACCTATTCTTGACAATGCCGAAGATTACCGCATGCCTTGGGGTGGGAATTATAAAAAAAACTTTTTGGGAATTAAATTTACAGTTTCTTGGAACTAGCTGGAGAGGTCAGTGTGGGGCAACTGCTCCCTCTCGCCCCCTTCTGCAGACACCGATGCCTGGGCAGTTACTGATGGCAACCAATGAGATGTTTGTGTAATCTGTGTAAAATCAGATATGTAATGGACTAAATATGTAATTGAATTGCATGAGGCTTATTAATACCTATGAATTACAATGAAGCTTTATATATATGCCATGTATTTCATACCATTTTCTTGGAAGAAAATATTATACACAACCTTAGAAATTGCAGTGCAAGTTTGCACTCAGTTTTGCTAATGCAGTTATTAGATTTACTAGATTTAAAAAAACACCTCTAATTACTGTTCTTACGTATTCAACTTTCAAGTTCTAAAAAAGCTTTTTTTTTGTTATGCTTTACACTGTCGATAAAAAGTAAGAGCACACACACACTGTACTTTGTTTAAATATTAATTTCTGAACTATCGTCCAGCATCCATATCTTAGAACACTCATAGGTGTGTAAATTGTAGATTGTAATCTTTAAGGGCTCTTACTCACTGGCGTTCTGACCTGCGCTCCCCTGCGTTCCGTTTTTTGGCGTTCAGCCGCAGGGGAGCGCAGGAATAGACACATGTCATTATTTCAAATGGGGCTGTACTCACTCAGGCGCGTGTAGGCGCCGAACGCAGGTTGAGACGCAACATGCTGCATTTTTCCTGTGTTCGGCGCCTACACGCGCCTGAGTGAGTACAGCCCCATTTGAAATAATGACATGCATCTATTCCTGCGCTCCCCTGCGGCTGAACGCCAAAAAACGGAACGCAGGGGAGCGCAGGTCAGAACGCCAGTGAGTAAGAGCCCTTACGGTTAAGCCAATTCATTTCTGACTTCCTATCAAGAACTAACTTTTCAAAGGAAACGATTTGCTGGCACACCAAAATAAAAACCCAAATCTTGTGCATTTAAGCTTATCTTTATTGTAGCATTTTCTTAGCACTACTTATGCTTTGATAAGGTTTTTTTCTAAACTAGAAACTTCAGTAACAAGAAATGACATTTAACAAACCTTATTTTTTTTACAAAATATTTGTGTACATTGCAGATAGGCCAGCAGTTGTAGATGTTAACCAGTGCTGCTTTTAAAAACCTGAAAAGATGCCAGCTCAGTCTCGGAGTTATCATTATGATAAATTACTAGTTACATCAAGCTAAGATTAATTTCATGCAAAAGCTTAATCATGTGGAATGATCACTATTTTGTCACGTTTTGAAATGATAGTGTCTTAATCTTTGAGGTTACAAATCTCTATGGTTCATGCTTATGAAGCTTCAATAAATGTAATATGCGGTAAATGTAATAAAACATTCATTGTTTTGTTGTATGCGTACATGACTTTATTACCTGAATATCTATATGCTGTGCCAATTTTTGCTTCTGTGTTGAGGGATGAGAGCCAAGATAGTCTTACAATGAAAATTGTTTGTGGATTAAATTTTAAACATTTCTGCCTATTCATAAACTTTGGAGTTCTGTTGTTGTCTTTTTGAGGGGGGTGGGGGTGGGAGAAACATAAAGGCACACCCATGAGCCTTTACCAAAAACATTATTTTCAAAGACACACTACTTGTAACTTATCTCTAACACCACTGTTCTGGAATTAACACCTGCCTTGAGGATGTGTTTCAGGGTCCCATTTTTTACACACAACAAACTTGCACCTAGTAAATAATGTACTAATACTATTTGTGGAGTATGCATCTCTGTGCTGAAGTGATGCAATTCATAAATACAGTGTTTATAAAAGAATTTTGTGCCAACTTGCAGGATTTACCAAATCAGACATTCATTTGAATTTGTTTTGTTAAACCATTACCAAGTTACCCATACCCTATTTTGTTACAGCTCATTATTAGGGTGAGGTCACACAGGGAGTTTATACATGGCATCTTAAAAAATGCACGGTCAAACTCACGAAATTATGCCCTACCGAAAACAATGGAATACGCACTATAGAAATTCTTACTGGGCGTTTGAGATTCAACATCCACCATGAGCCGTCAGTATTTGCGTTTTTCAGCAGGAATGCCAAGAAATCGCCATATAAGCTCTATGGGATCCGCAGGTTTCAAAATACACTTTGCTGAAATATTCCGCTTATTTTCAATATAGCGGACAAACTCTCATAAGAGAATTGCGTATTTGCAGAGTAGTCTGCTGGTGCTGGTAATTACTTTGAGTATTGACAATTAGTCTGGCTACCTTTTTCTTGACTTTTCTGCATGTCTTTTTTTCACAAAAGTTTAATAAAACTCCTCCGAACTGAATTGTGGGGAACGAGAAAAAACTGAAATGCATTTTGGGAAAAGATAACTACAGGCTGAAAAACGCACATTATAATTCACATTCTTTGGAGTATTTATGCTTGACCGAGCATTTTTAAAAATGCAAAATAAAACCGGCCCATATGACCTCGCCCTTAAACTTGAAATCTTGGTGGGCTGTTTAAAAAACAAGGCAATTTGCCTACATTTTGTGCATTGAACTTGAGTTAGCAAATGAGCCCTTTACAGGAGCCTATAGAAAACGTTCTCGTATTTGACCTGGAGATTGCCTATAAGATTAGGAGATGTTTTTTGTTATGCTATATGTTTCCTTTAACTAGTAGAAGTAGAAAATATAGTGTGTGTGTCAGTGTGCGTATGTGTACATATGATTTGAAAAGCTTTAATCTAGATGGTCTGCGAGGGAAATAGAAGAAAGTAGAAACTGTGAGAATATTACTGGGCCCTGAAATATTTTATATTCAGCCGTAACACTTTTTCTATCATAGTGACCTGCATTTTTAGGGTAGCCTTAGACTAATGTCTGCAGTAAAGTATAAGTAGAGTAATTAGAATAGACATTATTTGTTGCCTCATGGCAGTATATACTTGGCTAGCCTATGCACATTCATTTTATAAGGTTGTTCACTATCTATAGGTGCGTATAACTTTGTACAATACAAGGCTATTGGCACATAGGTGAAAAGCTGATATGTGTGCTGACAGACACACCGAGAAATATGGATCAGCCCATGGGGGAAATTTACTAAAGTGCGATGTGGCTAACGCTGGCGAAAATTCCCTCCCTTCCTCACACAACACTTTCGAGTGTACTGCCCTCCAACATGCCCCAGTGAGCTAATCCAACGATGCTCATAGGGCAGAGCCTTTTAAGCTGGCCATACACAGAGAGATCCACTCGTTTGGCGATGTTGCCAAACAGGTGGATCTCTCCCCATTATGCCCACGAGGTGGGTGATATCGGAGTGATCTGATCATAATGCAGGAGTACGGGCTGTCGGATTGCAGGACCGCATCAATGAACAGATGTGGTCCGTTATCTGACAGGATTTTTAGCCCTGCCCAATCAATATTGGAGGGCCCCATACACGAGCCAATAAGCTGCCGACTTGGTCTGTCGGCAGCTTTTATCGGCCCGTGTATGGCCACCTTTACACAATTGCTTTATTTGTCATTGCATGTTGTCAGTGCATGCTACATAACAAAGCTGTTTTTACTAATTAGGCATCTAAGTAATCCTTTGGCATGCGCAAGACTACTTCTTTCCTTTGGACCAAAGTGCAGATTTCAATTAATGGGTTATAATTGCTCATATGACAATACTACTGATTACTCATTATATAATTGAAACATTACTTCTTCTTATTTAATAATTCTGCAATTACAGCATATGAAATGTAATCTTTTGTTATACTTGGAATAAGAAAATGTATTGTTGCTTCTCCATGGATGCAGAAATTATATATTTTTAAAGGTGTCTGCATGTTTCTGAGGAATATGCCATCAGTTGTAATACAACCAATGCATGACCTTTCCGATAGCTTGCATAAAGTTTCATCATGAACTTTATTAGGACGCCTAATGATTTTCTGACCATGCGCTATTGATTTTTTTTTCTGCATAACCATTTGTGGACAGATGCTGGCACTAGCTTGATAATTTTACTGAAACAATTTAAGAATCTTTTCAGTTTATATTTTCTTGGATCGTTTTAATATTATTTTCTTTGTTCTGTTTACCTTCTCCAGATAAAGGCTGCTAGGGCTCGAGAATTGTCCTGTGGCAGTGATATATACCTATCCTAATGCTTCAGCTAAGACTATTTGAGTTCATGTAGTAAGTATGAAGTTGTTCTGGCTATAGAACATGACACGCCTTTCTTTCCTAAAAGTTGCAAATAGAAACAAGGCTAGCACAATATTTCCACTAATTGTTATCATACAGCTGCTAAAAATCTGAATCCTAAAATACCCCAGCTATAACTTGTCGAAATCATGTATTCAATGGCAGATAGTCCCTTTAACAAAATGTTTTTTACCTTCAGGTTTCTCGATCGTTCTGGGCTGTTTGCACTGGTTTTCATTCGATAATCAGAATTATCCAAGTTTTTCAGGCGCCCACTCAAAGTCCAGTTTTTGGAGCGTCAGTTTGAAAAAGTTGCATGATTGGAATTACATTTTTTTGCATCAATTTTTTTGAGAAAAATTATTTGGGTTTGGGGAGTTTGGTTGAATATAAAAAGTATAGTCTATACATATGGATATTCAGAGGAATGTCAGCCATGACATTTCAAAAAAATTTGTGAGAAGCATATTGAATTTTTGGGGAAGAGCCCTATATTTACAGCCCTGCATATACTAGTAGAGCTATATAAATACAACTATACATACATATATAACATACATATATACATTAAGATTTACATTATATAGACATTTATAAAGCAACATCAGTAATATAAGCACAAAACCACAACTGGGATATTTCCTTAACTAGATCAGTGTCAGAAACTTTAAGGGGGGTGTTTATTATGCTGTGTAAATAACAGTGGGATAATACAACACACATCGCCAGGCTTCACTGTGTAAAAATAGCATAAATTTTTCACGCCGGAAGCAATGTAAAATAACGGCATCAAATCTAGCATTTGCATGGGGGTAAAATTACACACCTTGATAAATTTGCCATATATTTTACACGTCTTTTTACAACTTTTTTAGTTGAATTTCTTTTCCACTGCAGAATATATATACCCCTAACACTCAGAGCACAGCAGTCTGAGAGAAGGTTCAAAAGGCAATCGCAAACAGGGGACTAGTGACAAGTGCTAGTCATGGGCAGACACCTTGCCTGGCAGTGAAGAAACACATAGACGATTGGATGGCCATCAGTTTCTCTCCGCTTGCAGAGAAAAGGCAGGAATAGAGAAACCAAGGTTGTGCCTTGTGTGCCATTAGTTTAAGGGTTAGGGTTTGATTTAAAAATGTATTGTAAATAAATACGATTTAAGAAAATGTGTTGAAATTTGCCTTATATGAGTACTGATCTAGTTTTAGAAAATAGCCCCTTGGGTTCTTGTATCTTATAATTATACATACATACAAGTGAGGTAGTATTTGCTTGGTGTAAAAGTTTCACTTCAACCCATGTTATTTTTCAACATCCACCACTGTATAACTAGAGACTGGGAGGCCAGGTAAATTTCTTCAAGCGATGTTTATGGTCCCCAGTCTTTCTATTGATTGCATATACCTTTTTTTATATACAATTTAATCTAACGGGGCCTCTGAAGGTAAAGTATACTGGATCATTTGCCAGAACAACCTGTGTCTTCTGTTTGGTCAGTGATAAAGAAAGTTGGTAATATTTGGAGCAAACACAGTTGTGTTCAGAATAATAGCAGTCCAACATCACCAAACTGATCCATCACTGTTTTTGCTAGAAATTAAATTTCTACACGGCAAATAGTTTACTAGTAGATGTAGTAGAGTAATAGAAAACCAACGGATTGAACAGTTATGACATGTATGCAGCTAATTCTGTGTGATTGAATCATTTATTGATGCTTATTTAAAATAATAGCAGTGTGGTCATTCATTCTGTGAAAAACCAGTATCAATTACAGCCCTTATTTAAGGAAGGAAGGAAGGCAGCAAATGTTGTGCATGCTGATTATAGTGCATTTCACTCTGAAAACATGAGTAAAATGTTTCATTCCAGACATTGTTCAGAAGAACAGCACACTTTGATTAAAAAGTTGATTGGAGAGGGGAAACCATATAAAGAAGTGCAGAAAATGATAGGCTACTCAGCTAAAATGTTCTCAAATACTTTAAAATGGCAACCAAAACTTGAAACATGTGGATGAAAATGGAAAACTACCATTCGAATGGATAGAAGAATAGCCAAAATGGCAGCCAGTGATCAGCTCCAGGAAGATCAAAGAAGGTCTAAAGTTACATGTGAGTACAGTTACAATTAGAAGCCAAGCTATCGGCAAGACGCCCCTGCAAAGAGGTTACAATTTGACTAAGAACACATTGACTGGCCTAAAGAGAAATTATGCAGCATTTTGTGTACTGATGAAAACAAGATTGTTCTTTTTCTTTTGTGGGTCTAGGGGCTGCAGACAGTGTTCTTTTTGGGTCTAGGGGCTGCAGACAGTTTATCAAAAGATTCCCAAACACTGAAGTCAAGCCACAGTACACTATAAAGACAATGAAGCATGGTGATGCAAGCATCATGATATGGGGATGTTTCTCATAGGATGGTGTTGGGCCTATTTATTGTATACCAGGGATCATGGATCAGTTTCAGTACATCAAAATACTTAAAGAGGTCATGTTGACTTAACCCAATGAGTAAAAAGGAACCAGCAGCACACTGTGTTTAAGTTGCAAAAGTGCACATCATACAATTAGGCAACGTTTTCGGGCCCACCTGAGGACATGCCCTTAAAATGGATGTTTCAACAAGACAATGACCCAAAACACACCAGTAAACAAGCAACATCTTTGTTCCAGACCAACAAGATTGACGTTATGGAGTGGCCAATCCAAAATGCTGTTTCTGAGGCAAAACCAAGAAATACAGAATAATTGTAGAATGTAACAGGTGCCAGAAGTTGTTTGACTCCATGCAACACAGATGTGCAGCAGTTCGCAGAAACAGTGTTTATACAACTAAATATTAGTTCACTGATTCAAAGGAAAGCAAAATCTTGAAACATTTTTCAGTTTATACAGTGAATGTTTGAGATTGTAAAGACGAATGCAGACACTGCTATTTTTTTGAACAACCGAATAGTCCTTTTCTTCACTTTATAAATCTTTTTTAACACACTTATTATTCTGAACCCAATTATATAATGACAACATCATATTTGTCTTACCATCATTCCTTTCACTGTTTGTTTACCATGACATTCTCTGTATTTGCACGGTGACGAAGGCCAAAATATTGATCTCCACTATATATATATATATATATATATATATATATATATATATATATATATATATATATATATATATATATATATATATATATATATATATATATATATATATAGTCAAACGATTCTCCGGCACTCACCCTCAGTTGATCACATCCCGGGTGCTTCTCAGGGGGAAACACATGTGTACAGATAGGAGCACTCACGGGTATGGTGATAAAGAAAAGTCTTTTATTGGAGTGTTACAAACTACCCCACATCAACGCGTTTCGGTTCCCTCAGAACCGTCGTTTATATATATATATATAATATATACCGTCGTTTATATATATATATATATATAAATAAAGAGAGAGAGAGACCCTAAGCTAAAGATTAAGAATATAGACAAAAACCTTTCAAACTATTTAATCTAATTACATGTTACATTTGATTTATGTGCTGAGTTCGGCTTTCTGACAGAACATAGAGTATCTTTCAATTGCACAGTAATCTCCTAATACAGTTAGGGTTAATATAATTATAAGTGGTAGACATTACGCAACTGTCTACAAGAAATCTAGTCTGTCCATCAAAAGAAAATTCCCTTGTCTATGTGATGCAGCAAAGTGTTTGAGTCAGCACACTCTCCTTTAGGTTTTCTGGTGCAAGTTCTGATAGTGGCCACAATCCACCTGATACAGCAAAGTTTCGATAATGGACAGCACCGTTTTTATGAATAAAAAGCCTTTATTGTAACTTGGCTACGACCAAAAGATACAGTTACGTTTCAAGCCACATCCTGGCTCTTTATCAAACTAACTGATACATTTATCCAACTTCCTTTTAAGGCACTCAATAAAGCACCCTCTAGTGTTCTTTAACTAATACAGGTCACAATATATTTAAAACAAATAGCATACAATTTAACTAATTTTATACAGTGTAACAATTTGTGTATAGACATTGTATCTTATTGCCACTGGCACTTATCTGTTCCTCTTCCACACTGCTCGTATAATTGTGTATAATTTAATCTGTAAAAAATAAATATTAAAATCATGATTAAAAACAACATTTTAGAATTTGTGAGTTTTGATCAAAAAAAACAGGCAGACTGTCAGGCAGACTGTCAACTAGTGATGAGCAAATTTTTTTGCCACATTCGGCCATGTAAAATAATGGCCTCAAATCTGGGGTTCACATGGCATAAAATTATACACACCTTGATAAATTCGCCATTCACTTTACACGTTTTTTTTCTGCGAATTTCAATTTACACAACATAATAAATATGCCCCTTTGTATGATTTAGGCAGTGTTGGTCTGGGATGCCATGGACCCACCCTCTGCATATTTGTCACGGCCGGCACCCAATACCAGAACAAATGCCAAGCACCCTGGTCTCGGCTCGGCTTCACCAGTAGTGTGACCACCATTGGGCTTCGGGAGGAGCCCTCAGCTTACTTGGGTGCCACCTGGACCTAACGAGGGGTGCAAGGTGAGATGTTCTGGCTGGCGAAGGGGCACAGCTGTTAGCAAAGTCTTTTGGCCGAAGGTCACGGTACAAAAGGATTAGTCAGACAGGCTGGGTCGAGGTAGGCGGATATCAGAATCGTCAGGCAGGCAAGGGTCAAACCAGGTTGTCAATCAAGGGGTTAAGCAGGAGAGATGTCGTAGGCAGGCCAAGGTCAGGATACAGAGTTCAGAGTAGTCAGGATACAGGCAGGGTCAAACACAGGTTATCAGACAGACAAGATTCAGATCAGATGCACTAGGCTCAGGAAACCACAAGAAACAAGTTCTATCACGGGCAAGGAACAGTACACTGAATGGGCCTTAAATAGTATTCAAAATTCGCGGCAAAACGTGCGCAAAAACGTGTTGGCGCAAACACGTCAGCGCACCTACGCCTTTAAGAGGCGCGCAGGCGCGCCGCGCGCCCTAATAACAAAGATGGCGCCTAGAAGAAATGCGGCGGGTGTCCCCGTCAGTGGAGCGGCGGCCGAACCCGCCGTGCAGGTAATTTTATTACAATATTTTTCCTCTACTCCTTGCTCAGCTTCCTTATTCTACTAATCTCTTCTCTCCATTTCTCCTCTTTGTTCTCATAGAGAAAAGATGAATGACATAGATATAAAATACACAATGGTTGGGTTAGCAGAAGGATGTAGCGTTTAAGAGAGTCACACAAAAACCATATTGTTGCAGGTGGGAAGCTTACCCCTTTTATTGTGACCACCTGTGCATCAATATTTCGGGGGGTTTAACCCTCCCTTCGTCAGAAAGGGAGGATTAAACTGCCCCAAAACGTTGTTCAGAACCCCCTGAAATGTTCATCAGAATCCTCTCTGGGACACACTTGAGACACTCTTGTCTCCTGGGAGGGTTTCTCTCATCCTCTCCAGTCCTATGGAGCTCTTTCCAACTCAGAGGAATCATACACTTTCCCAGGTGCTCACCAGCACTGCTTCTTCCCTCCACTCAAGGAGGTTTACACGTGGCCCCTCACCCTCCTCCATTCAAGGAGGTCTCTAGGGGGAAACTCTTGCTCCACACCTCCTTTTAACTACAAATTAATTAGCAAACTACCTCTTACTAGGCAGCTGCAAAACCTTACATGGAGCAAGGAATGGAAGCCCACCCTGCTCTCTTCCATTCACTCCAGGGACCCATAATCCAGCTTTTACTGAGCCCGAACAGAATTTGCCACAGCTTTACTAACTGCAGCAACACACTTTTCCTTGGAGTTTTGATTTTACCAGTGAAATGCTGGTGAAATAAACACAATGTTGTGCCCTTTAGACACCCATATCTTACAATATATTTTTTATTTTATTTTTTAACCATGGCATGCATTTGTTGTAATTGCTGGTTAACCTGCTGTTATCATTCCAAGTCAACTTTTTCTGGCCTCTGTATGTGCATTGATTTGAGCCCTTAGTACTGTGGTACCGTGCTGGTTTGCAATAGTTTGCTGTTGAACTCTCAGCTGTGCTTTATCAACAAAATTTTCCCTCATATTTAACAATGTAGCTGTACCTTTCCTAAATAGGTTTTTTATCCACATAATCAAACATAATTACAGTTATTTACTTTAAAAAAGTTTTAACAAGAAAATACTAGACTACAGATAAAATCAGCAACCCTGTAAGGAAAGCATGTATAATGTAATTGTTGAATCATACATAGAGATAAAAATAAAAAAAAAATCTGTAACTTTATAATTGCTGAACATTACGGGCAAATTTACTAAAGGGCGAAGTGACTTAAACTAGTGAAAATTCACTTTACACGTTTTTTTTCTGCGAATTTCAATTTACACAACATAATAAATATGCCCCTTTGTATGATTTAGGCAGTGTTGGTCTGGGATGCCATGGACCCACCCTCTGCATATTTGTCACGGCCGGCACCCAATACCAGAACAAATGCCAAGCACCCTGGTCTCGGCTCGGCTTCACCAGTAGTGTGACCACCATTGGGCTTCGGGAGGAGCCCTCAGCTTACTTGGGTGCCACCTGGACCTAACGAGGGGTGCAAGGTGAGATGTTCTGGCTGGCGAAGGGGCACAGCTGTTAGCAAAGTCTTTTGGCCGAAGGTCACGGTACAAAAGGATTAGTCAGACAGGCTGGGTCGAGGTAGGCGGATATCAGAATCGTCAGGCAGGCAAGGGTCAAACCAGGTTGTCAATCAAGGGGTTAAGCAGGAGAGATGTCGTAGGCAGGCCAAGGTCAGGATACAGAGTTCAGAGTAGTCAGGATACAGGCAGGGTCAAACACAGGTTATCAGACAGACAAGATTCAGATTAGATGCACTAGGCTCAGGAAACCACAAGAAACAAGTTCTATCACGGGCAAGGAACAGTACACTGAATGGGCCTTAAATAGTATTCAAAATTCGCGGCAAAACGTGCGCAAAAACGTGTTGGCGCAAACACGTCAGCGCACCTACGCCTTTAAGAGGCGCGCAGGCGCGCCGCGCGCCCTAATAACAAAGATGGCGCCTAGAAGAAATGCGGCGGGTGTCCCCGTCAGTGGAGCGGCGGCCGAACCCGCCGTGCAGGTAATTTTATTACAATATTTTTCCTCTACTCCTTGCTCAGCTTCCTTATTCTACTAATCTCTTCTCTCCATTTCTCCTCTTTGTTCTCATAGAGAAAAGATGAATGACATAGATATAAAATACACAATGGTTGGGTTAGCAGAAGGATGTAGCGTTTAAGAGAGTCACACAAAAACCATATTGTTGCAGGTGGGAAGCTTACCCCTTTTATTGTGACCACCTGTGCATCAATATTTCGGGGGGTTTAACCCTCCCTTCGTCAGAAAGGGAGGATTAAACTGCCCCAAAACGTTGTTCAGAACCCCCTGAAATGTTCATCAGAATCCTCTCTGGGACACACTTGAGACACTCTTGTCTCCTGGGAGGGTTTCTCTCATCCTCTCCAGTCCTATGGAGCTCTTTCCAACTCAGAGGAATCATACACTTTCCCAGGTGCTCACCAGCACTGCTTCTTCCCTCCACTCAAGGAGGTTTACACGTGGCCCCTCACCCTCCTCCATTCAAGGAGGTCTCTAGGGGGAAACTCTTGCTCCACACCTCCTTTTAACTACAAATTAATTAGCAAACTACCTCTTACTAGGCAGCTGCAAAACCTTACATGGAGCAAGGAATGGAAGCCCACCCTGCTCTCTTCCATTCACTCCAGGGACCCATAATCCAGCTTTTACTGAGCCCGAACAGAATTTGCACAGCTTTACTAACTGCAGCAACACACTTTTCCTTGGAGTTTTGATTTTACCAGTGAAATGCTGGTGAAATAAACACAATGTTGTGCCCTTTAGACACCCATATCTTACAATATATTTTTTATTTTATTTTTTAACCATGGCATGCATTTGTTGTAATTGCTGGTTAACCTGCTGTTATCATTCCAAGTCAACTTTTTCTGGCCTCTGTATGTGCATTGATTTGAGCCCTTAGTACTGTGGTACCGTGCTGGTTTGCAATAGTTTGCTGTTGAACTCTCAGCTGTGCTTTATCAACAAAATTTTCCCTCATATTTAACAATGTAGCTGTACCTTTCCTAAATAGGTTTTTTATCCACATAATCAAACATAATTACAGTTATTTACTTTAAAAAAGTTTTAACAAGAAAATACTAGACTACAGATAAAATCAGCAACCCTGTAAGGAAAGCATGTATAATGTAATTGTTGAATCATACATAGAGATAAAAATAAAAAAAAAATCTGTAACTTTATAATTGCTGAACATTACGGGCAAATTTACTAAAGGGCGAAGTGACTTAAACTAGTGAAAATTCACCAGCATGTCGTCATTTGGTTGCTTCGCCGATTTACTAATGTTTGTTACTTCGCCAATTTGGCGTAACTTCACTAGCGAAAGAGATAGACTCTAGCGGTACTTCACTCCCTAACGCCTGCCGAAGTTGCGCTCTGGCGAATGGACTTAACTACGCAAATTCACAAAGATGTGGATTTTACTGAACATTACCTCTTGCGCCAGACTTGCCTTCGCCACCTCAGACCAGACAAAGTGCAATAAAGTAGATAGCACTTCCTTAAAAAAGTAGTTGAACATTTTTCTAAGTCCCAAAAAACGCTAGCGTCTTTTCTTTTTTCAGTATGATAGGCTGAAAAAGAGTGTAACATTTTTTTGGGGTAACCCACTTCCCCCCTACATTTCCTAACATATGTCACATAAACTATACACTGGGCTCATGTGTAGGGCAATATAACAACTTTATTTTATTTTATTAAGGTTTCCCGGGCTTGTGTAATGTAAAGTATTGGCTGCAACTTATACGTCCATTCAACTTTAACTTCCCACCTTATGCAAATTAGGCAACAATAGTGCAACTTCGATTCGCCCTGGACGCAACTTTGGATTTTAGTTAATTAGCGTTGTTCTGGCGAATCTACACCTGGCAAGTGTTGCAATGTGAACGAAGCCGTCGCTTACAAATTTAAGGAGGTTAGTAAACTTGCCCCATAGGCTGTTCGTAGACAACAGTGGGCCTTTTTTTACATTATAACCTTATTTGACCATTGTAAATTATAGGCTTTCTAATTCTTTGCCCTGAGCTCTCAAATGTCACTTACTTAGGCCACGAACTCGGATAAATGTAAATGTCACAGCAGGTGTTGTTTTTATACATAAATGCTGTATGTCATGATTATACATTTTACAGCAACTTGTAAACACTGATACTGGAGCAGAACATTATATATAAGAAAATATTGGTTTAATTAAACTCAGCTGCTTAAAGGTCAGATCAGAAACCAACTTTTTTTTTTTAAGAACAGCTTAAGTAGGTTCTATGTTGCTCTGGTAATGCTATCCTCAACCCAGGCCCAAGCATCGGCAATAGGGGCTTACTTCAATGTTAGACTGAGTTGTGGTAATTATACTAAACACTAGAAAATATGGCAACCATGGATAGATTACAGATATGAAGCAACACTTCAGCACCTGTCACTTTAAAGTTATTATTTTGAAAAAAAACACCTTTCTTTTTATATTTTATATTTTATTTTTGCAATTTTAAAATCATAATTAATGCATTATGTTACCTTTCTGAATATTTCCTTAGCCATTTATTGTATAACGCTACCTTATGATTTTATGTTCTTTAAGATTTCACTACTTTATGATTCTATGTTCTGTAAGGTTTCTCAAAAAAAGTCAATAAAAGATTTATGGGGGGGAAGGAACAGCACTTTGAACAAAGGCGCGACCAACTGCTGTTAGCATTCAATGTGTGTGTGAAGAGTTATTATCTAATGTAATGCTCATGAGAAAAAATTCTTTACAATGCATATTCGAAATTCAACATTTGAAACTATAGAAGGCCCCTCATGTAGACTCTTAGGGCCTCATTAATCAAGGCATCATTCCTGAGGCTAGCATGTTTTTGTATCCTGCCTTCCAACTTCTGGATCTGCCCTTTCGATAGTTTTGCTTCATTTGTATATACATCTGATTTATAATTTCCAGTCCCAAGACCTAAACTGATATTACTAAGCTGATTTTGAACCGAGGCTATAGATATTTGTTTATTAAAAATGGGACAAAATGTGTGTGCAGCACAAGCCCTATTTATTGGACTCATGTTGAACAAAAGGTGATAGTGCCACTATAAAGCTTATACAACAGGGGATTGCAGTATCTTGTGAGGGGATAGTTGGAAGACATACTAGATAGAATGGAGAATTAAAAACCCTATTTGCCATTGTAGGAGTCTGGTAAATAGCCTCCTGTATTGTTTTTATAACTTTATTTTTATTTGGTTTAAACCATTTTTTCATTAGGCATCTTATACAATCAAAAGAAAATCAAGTATAAGAAAAACAAACAAACTATGCAATAGCGTACTGTATAGAAATAATATCTTATGTGAAGGTTTCCAACCACAGACAAGTCATAAAGTAAGGGTGCAATCAAAGTCCATTCCAGGGTACAGCATTGATAATGTAGGGTGTATCGCTCTTCCTTGGTTAGCCATCTGTATTATTTAACAGACAGTCCCCTGGTGGTGTAAACCCCCACGGGGGTTCCTAAAATTCAGTTAGGAAAGGGAGCTGTTGCCCCCTGTATACTATATAAGCCTGAGCAGTCATGTGTTCAGGGTCCATTTTGCTCATCTTCTTACCTGAGCAGGCAGGAAGGAAGAAGTGGAACCTATAAAAGACACAAAGTGGAATTGAAATAAATATCTTTTAATTCACTAAATACATCATACACAATATAATTAGTGACTGGCCAGTCTACTAATTCATAAAAAAACAATTAAAAAGATAAATAGTTCAATAAATCAATAAACAGACCCTTAAAATCATATTCATTTCTTACTATTATTTCTTCACATCATTGCATATAGAACTGCTTTTAAGGCTTAAAATGTTTAGCTCCTTTTCTCTTTTTTCAGGTATCATTTTTTTAAGTTCAGGAAATCCAATATTAAGTGAAAAAAATGTCTGTGGCCCAGGATATCCCAAGAGAAGGAGCAGATTTGAGATACAGTATGCTTCCAAACACACTTGCTGTAAAAAATGATTCTTGGATTTTGGAGTTTGGTCCATGAGAGTTCAAGTTCAACCACCTTTCAAATGACCACAATGTTAATTCATATATCTGCAGCATCCAGAAAATAGAAATAATGGGTGATATATTTAATCAATGCAGATGGTATGTATCAACATAGATGGGTGTTTACCATTCGTAAGTGGCATAGTAATCTTAATACAGGCCACAACAGGGTGTCCACTGGCCTCCTAATTCCTCACCCCCAACAAAGAATATCCCCATTCATTGTTCTCAGCACACACACTCTTGTCGCATTCTTTCCCTCCTGTTTGTAATAGCCCGGTGTTGCTCACAGTACACTTTATCTCCTTAGTTGAGCAGACAGGAAGGACTAAGTGGAACCTAGACAGGTCAGGTCTAGTAAGGATAGGCTACTCACTGTAATAGGTTACTTTAGGAGTGACAGATAGTCATGCTATATAGCTGAGCAGCCTGAGGCTCCACCGAGGAGTGTGAGTGGGATTAGGATCCCTGGTACTAATTGCCCAGAGTAGGGAATAACTGTACAGATTTAGGTTCCACTTAGGGTAAAATCTGAAAGCTGGGTGTACCTACATTGAAGTTGTTTATGTTCTCTTCCCTTGCTTGAGACTAACACTGACCATTGCTGATTGTGAGTATATGTCCATCCACTGTTGCTCATTATTCCTCCTCATCTTTATGTGAACTCCTATTTGGATTATTCTGTTTGATAAATATGTTCTCTGGTTAAGCATCAAGAAGCACTGGTGCCCAATTATTGTGCACAGCACTCAATTGCAGTTGTACAATACCCTGCCTCCACACCATTGGGAGTGCTCAACCCCTGGAAATTAAGGTCTCATCCAGAGCAAATTATACAGGTAGAGAAAGGAGCCATTCAGTTTAATATAGCGTTACACCATAAACATGCTTCATAGTATTGCTACTTGACAAACAGGGCACTGTGTAATAAACTAATAAACTTTACCAAAGATAAGATTAAAAACTCACATTCAGCTATGCGACAGGTTTATTTCACAGTTTATTACATTCAAAAGCTTGTGTTGCGTTCTTTTAAGGCCAGCCTGAGGACAGTCTACTTTTCAGCCTGAATTTCATTAACTCATTTTATAACATTTTGTTATTTTGCACAATCATTTTTCTGTTGTCACAAGAGATGCAAGAGTTTCACAAAGTGTATCTTAACTGTGCAAAATTTTCGCAGAGGTAAAATTTACATTTAAATTATTATTTTTTTTTTATAACTTGAAGATAATATGGATTATCAGTCTGTATTTTTGTTTATGGTTCATTCAGTACACTGCTTATTCTAAATGCACATATTCTTACATTTCTTTTTTTCTTTTTGAAGATTTTACTTTCTGATCCAATTGGCCAACTGCCATTTCATTGTGTGTGGCCAGTTGTACATAATCCAGTCAATCAATCTGTTGGCCAAATGATTGGGTCATGCAAAAATTGTCTCATGTTTCATAGTTTTATTTTACCTTTTATGTGCTCTACACCTGGTAACATTCATCTCTTATTATATAATGTAATATAATTTTTCTACATTACAGGGACTTTTTTGACAGTTAAGTTGCACAAATATTGAACCAGAACATCACATTATGAATATTGCTTATGTCAGTGTTCCAGAACTAAAATGTATCTCACTATTGCTTAATACTGCAGAATATTTATATTTCAAGGGAGAAAGCACCATTAATTATGCTATTTTTATAATGACCAAAAGGTTAATGGGCCACTGGAGAAGCTGAACAAAGCTGTATTAGCACTTTCACATAATGACTTTTCTGAGAGAAATAATTTTCAAATAATCTACTTATGCTTATTGGGTCAGGCTTTTTTTTAATCTTAACCTGATATCTACGTTTGAGATATCTTTTAGTATGATGTAGAGAGTCATATTCTGAAACAATTTGCAATTTATTTTCATTTTTTATTATTTAAGGTTTTTGAGTTACTTCTCTTTTTTTATTATTATTATTATTATTATTATTATTATTATTATTATTGGATAGAGAACTGGCTAAAAGATAGACTACATAGAGTGGTGGTAAATGGAACATTTTCTAATTGAACCAGTGTTGTTAGTGGAGTACTGCAGGGCTCTGTACTAGGTCCCTTGCTTTTCAACTTGTTTATTAATGACCTGGAGGTGGACATTGAAAGTACTTTTTCTATTTTTGCAGATGATACTAAATTGTGCAGAACTATAGGTTCCATGCAGGATGCTGCCACTTTGCAGAGTGATTTGTCTAAACTGGAAAACTGGGCAGCAAACTGGAAAATGAGGTTCAATGTTGATAAATGCAAGGTTATGCACTTTGGCAAAAAGAATATAAAAGCAAGTTATACACTAAATGGCAGTGTGACGGGAGTTTCCTTAAATGAGAAGGATATTGGGTTTTTTGTAGATAACATAAACATTTAGGGGCAGATTTATCAAGGGTCGAATTGAAAATTCGAAGTAAAAAATTCAAACGTTGAGTTATTTTTGTGTACTTCAACAAGGGAATAGTCCAATTTTATTCGAATTTGAAAAAAAATGAAAATTCGAATATCGAAATGTATCATGTACTGTCTGTTTATAACTTCAACTTTGACCATTTGCCATCTAAAACCTGTTGAATTGCTGTTTTAGCCTATGGGGGACCTTCTAAACCTATTTGGAGTCAATTGGTGGACTTTGAAAAATCAGTTTCTTTTGAAAATACTTTGAATCGAATTCGATCTTACTTTGATTCGAACAATCGAATACAGCCTATTCAAAATTGCAAACAGCTCCCATATAACCCAGCAGAGGGCAAGACATGAGAATTCCGTCAAGAAGTACACACTGCATTCATTACCTTTGTTGATTTGTCAAATACCTTATTTTACAAAACTAGTATGTCTTGGTTGCTCATGAATAAAACTAGAATGCTTGTTTCAATCAATGTCTGTCTATTTTATACTTAGTACTATATTTTCGCTTATTTTCTGCAATGTTGAGTTGTAAAATGCCAAGAAAACAGACTTCTCTAGGGAGACAGGGTCCAGAATGCAAACATTCCTATCTATAAATATATATTACAGAAATCCTTAGTCTATAATAAAAACTGAGGTTTAATGATAATAAAATGCCTCAATTGCCTAATTATTTCAGTAGAATATCAGAAAAGAAACATCTTGATCTACATAGTTTTGCATCATCAGTAAACATGTATAGATTTTGTTCACATTAAATAACTATATATGTACCAAACAGAACCTCTTATCACACCACTTAAAACTGAAGAATGTATCTTTTACAACTTCTCCATATACATGATCTTTCAGCTAGTTCTCTTTCCATTTAACCAAGACCAACAGATTATACTGTATATCTAAATGTGGATATGAGTTATAACCTTTGGTGATATACAGTACATGTAGACTACATCATGAAAGCAAATTCTGTACATTTGTTTGACATGATTTGTGCTTTATAAAGCCATGGTGATTACTAAATATAATGCCACACTGCCAAGCAGCTTTGGGACCTGGGGATTTCTGTATAAGTGATCTTTTGGTAATTTGGATCTCCATACTTTGTCTTTTAAAATAATTTAAACGTTAAACATAGAAGGATTGTTTTGCCCCTAGTAATAATTGATTATGTTTTAGCTGGAATCAACTACTGTTTAATTATTACAAAGAAAAGAAGGAAATCACTTTTAAGAAATGTTAAATATTTGATTAAAATTGAGTCTATATGGGTCTCTTTGTTTGAGGTTGAAAGGCAAACTGAAATTGAGCTCCCCCTACTCGCTGAGGAACCCAATCCTTAAAAATCCCATATTCTCTTCAGTAACATATAGCACTTTATATCAAACACGGATAGCTAAAGGCCTTTTAAGGTTTATGATATTACAGCCCAAGACTTCTTCCAACTACGATTTTCAGAGCTATAGGCTTGAACTCCTATAGTCCCAATAAAGTTATTTTAGTACTACAAGTGAGACCCTTTCTTCAGCCATTTACTATGCCAAAGGAGAGACCAGTCATCTCCCCTATTGAGAACTTACATTTCCCAAAGCATAAGTACAAGTTATTCTGGGAACTTGAACTGGGGGCAACATTAGGCCACAAAGACTGGAAATATATTTGGCTTACAACCCAAAAGATGGTCACAAATGTATACAAAGTTATAATGCACTGGGATATAACCCCATTGGGTTAAATAAAATATACCCAACAGTATCCAACCTTAATTGCAGAGGATGCCGCACCTCTTGCTCTTTATACCACCTATTTTGAAATTGCCCCCAGTTATACCCTTTTGGGACAAATTACAGAAGGTGATCTCATGAGTTAAATGCAAAGATATACCTAAAGAGCCATGGTCATTCCTATTTGGAAAACCTATAAAAGAGCTTTCAGGCCCCTCTCAAAAGTTGGTTAACCACTCTTTTTACACCGAAAAAGCAAATGAGAAAGAAATGAATAATTTGCTTAAAATGGACCTTCCATTATTTGTAGCCTTCTGGATACTGTGTTTCCAGTTAAGTTTTACAGTTAACTCCATTTGCAGTGCTACCTACAAACATACCCAGATAAGATTTTCCTTATCTATAGCTAAAATATAGAGCATAATGCACATTCTAATTCAGATGGTTTCCTGTCCGATAGATTGCCATACTTAATAATGAAACCATTTATTCTGCAGTATCCCTGAATAATGTGTTCAACATCCAATTACATGGTAATCAGAACTGCAATTTATTGTTTCCTACCAACAGTAGAACATTTATGTGAAACTTTTTTTTATTTTTTGATTACGCGACTGGCTAAGATTAAAATAAAAAGTGCCTTTTAACAGGGAATATCAAATCATTCCATTTATTGGAAGTCATTATTAGACTGAAATTGCTTTTCAGACACTGATGTGCTTTGACCAATTTTCTTGCGAGAGAGTTATTAATTATCCTTTTTTTCCCCTGGGATGACACATATTAGAACAAACAGAAATAGTGGCTTCTAAACAAATTATGGATTTTAACATTCAACAGTAGGGATGTAGCGAACTGTTCTGCGGCGAACTTGTTCGCGCGAACATCGGCTGTTCGCGTCCGCCACAAGTTCGCGAACGTCGCGCGACGTTCGCCAATAGGCGTTCGCGTCAAAATCGTTCGACCATTCGACCATTCGATAGCTAAAATCGAACGATTTTCGTTCGAATCGAACGATCGAAGCCATTGGATTGAATGAAATCATTCGATCGAATGGCTTCGATCGTTCGATTCGAACGAAAATCGTTCGATCGAACGATTAAAATCCTTCGATCGTTCGAATCAAACGATTTTCGGATGTTCGAAGTTCGCGAACTGTTCGCGAACTGTTCGCGAACTGTTCGCATTTTTTGCCGGTGTTCGCGAACGGCGTTCGCGAACACATACTCGGCGGTTCGCTACATCCCTATTCAACAGAAGGTAAAACGTTGATGGTTCAGGGATATCTAGAAAGTTTCAACACTAAAGATGAACTACCATATTGGAGACTCTTGGCTTAATTGGTATCTAAATATATCAAATATATCAACCACACCAAATAAAGATGGTATTCCAGTAGATCCCGACTATCTCAGTATTGAATATGTGCATATATAATGGAATTCAGCAAAGTAACATTAACTCAGGATGTTTTTGTACATAACAATTTGGTTTGGGGTATAGAGACACTATAAAGGAGGTATTTAATATCTCCTCGTACAGACTTTGCTGCCAATTTGGCAGTACTATGGGAATTACTGGCAGCTAATGATACTGAGAAATATGAGATCTAACATCAACTAATAACTTTGCAAGATTAGGTGCAGCTATTAAAACAGTTTTATGGTAGTTTTCCCCAATGGGAACTAAACACCTAAAAGTACATGATATATTTATTTACCCGAGGGGGCCCTCCAAGTGCTGTGCTATGTTTGCTTGTTTTTATGGGCTACAGGGTTTTAACCTAAGTGTAGTGTAAATAAAATGTTATGTACTTGTTGCACGTAGTCTGTTACTATACTGGGAACCTACAGGAATATATCTATTTGGTGTGGTTGGTATATCTAGAAAAGTATAACTAGAAAGTTTGCTGTATTATTGTATAAAGAATACAAATTTGGATTGTATCTTTTATTGAATAAGTGCAAACATTTTGTGTGTGTGTGTATTTTAAAGCAAAAACAACATCAGTGGGGTTTCCAAGTTGTTAGGCACCCTCCTAGTGCTTATAATTGCTTACTTTAGACCCTGGGGTGGTACACAATTTCTACTTATTAGTGCTGGTGCCCCACCAGCTACAGGTCCAGGTCTGAAGTAAGCATTATCACCCCGCCAGAGATTCTACCGTTTATTGTTCTTCAAGATTATGTGGTCAGACAAGTTAGATTTACATATAAAACATTTGTATGTAGTTTTTTAATGTAAAGATAAAATGCAGTAAAACCATGTTTTTTTTATCCATAATAATTAAATGCAAAATCGCACATGTTTAAGAACCCTAAGGAGATTATATTTATTTTGAAAATTATACCATTAATATGTTTGTGAAGATTCTCATTCATCCAGGTCATGGCATATCTCATCAGTCACCATTTACCAGTCTGCATTGTATACAATACTGTTTTGGCAAATCTCCCTGGAAGGTTTTATAACACCTCAAAGCTCCAATCATGCTAATACATTCAGCACCTTATCCTCATGATATTCTTGCTGAATATGCTGGTTGGAGCAACATTCCAGGGTATTTATTCCAGAAAGATCTTGGTTCCAAGTCATTCTGAATTGAAAAAGCCAGTCAGTTTACTGGTGAAAAGTTTTAAAGAAAAACACAGCAAGTCCAGTTGATTTGACATACACAGTAAACAGTTTGTATTTCTTTTTTTATTTCTTTTTTATTTTAATGCAGTGATCCCTTTAAAGGACAACTAACATAAAAACAAATTTCAAAAAAATTGTTAGTATACTATGAACAAAAAACACCAACACATATTAAACTTTAAAATCGCAAAGTCTTTATTAAGAAATAACCTACCGAAACTCCATTTGCGCTCCTCGGGTGAGCCATCGTGCGGCGCTCGATTTCTCCTCCCTGCCTTCCTTATAGGAGATAGACAGAGAGGAGAAATCTGAAGAGAAGTGCAAGCAGATTTTTGGTAAGTTATTTCTAAATAAAGACTTTGTGATTTTAAAGTTTAATATATGTTGGTGGTTTTTTTTGTAGTATACTGAAAACATTTTTTTTATGTAACTGGTCCTTTAATGATTGGAGGTTTTGCATTGTGTTTTGCAACATGATATTTAGGGGCTTATTTATCAAAATTTAAATATTTAAACAAAGAAGTCTGACCAAATTAGAATCCACAATTATGTATTATTAAAAAAGCATGATTTAATCGGTTTGGGACAAACTTGATAAAATACAGTCAAAACCCAAATTGTACATTTTTTTCTGACTTTTTTAAATCTTAAAGGATTTTTGCCCGAAAAACCCAAAATAGTAGGATTTTCAGGCTAATTCCAGTGCAGACCTCAGAAACGTCCGAATAGCATAGGGACCTCTACCATTGACTTATATACTACCTCAGCAGGTCTGAGATGCTGGATTTTTGGATATGGAGTTTTTGCAGCATCGGGATTTAATAAATTCCAAAAAATTTGCTTTTTTTTCACAAAAAAATTGGATTTTATCGTGTCACGTGTCGTTATTATCTATTATATCTTCACACCTTAGCAAAAAATCTATCTGAGCTAAACTAGAGCCTTTTGATGAAGGTTTTGTCACTGTCATCTCAGAAGGGAGTTTGCTTGAATTACCTATAATTAATTTGCTGTATTTTCAAGTATAAAAAAAGCAATTTATGCATTTAGCTGTTCAAATTGCTGGCAAACTTTTTTGACAGTTAGGGGCAGATTTATCAAAGGTCGAATTTCGAAGTCCAAAAAACTTCAAAATTCGACCATCGAATTGAAAAACTTCGAATTCGAATATTGAACCATCGAATTGAAAAACTTCGAATTCGAATATCGAACTATTTGGACGTTAGCTGAACGATTTTAGCGTATGATCGAAGGATTTTAAACTGTTCATAAACAAAATGTTTTATTTTCTTTATTGTGTCACCATACTACAGGTTTGGAATTCAGTTGTCATTAGCGATATGGGATGGATTTAAGCCTGAAAATGTCCTTATGCAATTTTGGGACTAAAACCTCCTCATCCCCTTTCTTGGAGATACCACTGTCCTATATTAACTTGATTGACTGCCTCCGTGCTATGCAGCAGCAAACATGTATGTATTACTTCATTTGTAAAGCACTGTTAAGAAGTCGCAGCAGCATACAATGCATAAAAGCACAATATATATATATAAGTACAATATATACAAGTACACGCAGGGAGGACAAGTCAGACAATAAAAACAATAAATATACACATTACACAGAGCTCAAATAAGGACACAGAGTTATGTGTGGTAAGAGACACAGTAGGTAGGAGGTCCATGCCCTGTAGAGCTTACAATCTAAGTGGGTGGGTGGCTAACATACAGGCACAAATTGGAGTGGAAAGTGCACAAGATAAGGGCATTGTCCAATAGGTACCAGGACTAGACTAATATTCTAGTGCTCCAAAAGGTATGAATTCCAGAGGCAAGGAGCAACATCATAGAAAGGCTTGAAATGAGAGGTGGCAGTGGATGTGGATGGTGGGAAATGAAGGTGACTCTAAGATGAGCGAAGGAGAAGGCCAGGAACATACAGTGAGACAAGTGAAGCAATGTAGTGAGAAGGGCTTTGAATGTTAGCAGAAGGATTTTATATGCTATGCTATGCTTAACAGGCAGCAATGCTAAGGATTTTAATTGGGGTATAACAGGTTCCCTCTTACGAGAGAGCAGGAGGATCCTAGTTGCAGAGTTTAAGATTGATTTGAGGGGAGAGAGATGGGAGCCAGGAAGTAAGTAGGAGATTGCAATAGTCTAAAAGGGATAGTTGAAGGACATGGATTAGTGTTGCCATTGATTCATCTAGGTTGAGATAGCTAATAGACAGTTTGTGATTGGATTTGAACATCAGCAGTTAGTGAAGGGGAGTCCGATATATATCTGGATGTCATAGGCATACAGTTGAAATTTAAGGTGAAATTAAAATATAGGGGCACATTTACTAAGAGTCGAATTTCGAAGTGGTAAAACTTTGAAATTCGATCATCAAATTGTAGAAATTCAATAGTTGAAGTTTTTTTTTTGAGTGAATTTAGCTGTTTTCGATCAAATTCAAATAGTTCGATTGATCGTAGAAATCGTTCAAATCAAACGATTCAAACGATTCAAACTATTTAATCGATCAATCGAACGATTTTCAAAAAAAAAAAAAAACTTAGCCAAATACTGGCTATAGGTTCTAGGAGGTCCCCATAGGCTAACATAGCAATTCGGCAGGTTTAAAGTGGCGAAGTGTCAAAGTCAACGTTTTTTAAAGAGACAGTACTTCAATTTTCGATTGGTCGAATATTCAAAGTTTTTTCAATTTGAATCGAATTTTGGCTATTTGATGGTCGAAGTACCCAAAAATTACAAACAAGCGCTGCTGACCGGACTTTTGCAGATGCAGTGAAAGGTATGTGCCTGGCACCCCTCAAGTTTTGCGCCCTAGGCACGTGCCTACTCTGCCTACCCCTAGTACTGGCCCTGGTAACAACATGAGCAGCAACAACAAAATCAGTTAATCATTCAGAGCACTCTGCTGAGACTGCTTCAGAAATTGAGATTAAACTTTAAAAATTTGTTGTGCATTGCATAAATTCTCTGGCCACAGACCTTTCATTTTGTATGTAAATCTGTACTTTTATATTTAAACAGCATAGAAAACACACACATCCCACCACCTCTTGTCAGAGTGTTTTTATGGTGTTTTTAAGTGTTACATGAATCCATCACATTTGGAATTCAGAATATTGTACACTTTATATTTATTTCCAAAACATCAGCTTTTATTATAGGCCAATTACATTTTCTGCTTATAAATTTGCAACATCCCCTAAACTTAGCTTCTCAACAGCTGCTCAGAGCCCACTGAGCATGTGAGTGTCGCAGACACTTTTCAAGATGGTGATGCCCTACGACAAGTATGAAGTCCTGGATCATTGCTGCTATTTAGATGCTGAATCTGTAGGCTAGTGCAATAAGTTCAGTATGTAAAGGGATTTGTTGTTTTTCTAGATTATATTTGTTTTAGCAGGTACATTTTTTGCTTTAATCATGATGATTCAATTCCAGAACCATCACAGTATTATTAGAAATAAAGGCGCTCACAATAAACAGCTAAAAGAAGAAGAAAGATTTCACTGAGAGTATAGGTATTGGTTCTCAGAGGAAAAGAACACAGAGGTGCAGATTTAGCTAAGGTTATATTTTTTACCTTTTTGATTTTGACAAGAATGTGAGACAGATTAAAATTCAAACTTAAAAATCCTGATGGGTTGATAACAATTCAAATGTTAGCACAGTTACAAGACTTTTGCCTGATTTACAGAAGAATGTCCTAGCAGTCAGGAACTTTTCAGTGTTTTGACACATTTATCAAAGCAGATACATTTGTCAGTGTGGCAGACTGTGCTCAAGTGCTTCAAGAGAATCCTTAATCTCTGATGTAAAATTGCAAGTTGGGAGTAAAGATTCTGATATTTGGTTTCCCACTGTGGGAAAAACATCTGAATCGACCGCTTTATATCAGTAACAATTGTTACTTCTTTGTAAAAATAAAAAAAAATACAGTCGTATGGTAATCCCCCACCTTGTGTTTTTCCTCAGTGTCAAATTGTGTTTACATTTGTGAAAAACAATTCTCTTGTTCTTCATCATAGATCTTTTTTTATCCTATTTATTAAGTAAGCATTTTGTAAATGCTATCTTTAAAATAATTTTTTTTTAAATAATTTTTCTTGTCTCCAAGAACCTGTAAAAAATTAAGTAAATAATTCTTTATATTCTTGTTTCTGCAAGTTTGTTTGTCATTCAGCAGAAGTCGCAACGTATCTATCTATCTATCTATATATATATATATATATCTATATATATATATATATATATATATATATATATATATGTATATATATATATATATATATATATATGTATATTGCGACAGGGTGTTTGGGAAACACCACTGTCTTAGAGGAAAATGCATTGAAAATAATACATTTAAACTGGATTATATGTGTTGCAAAAAATACTCAGCTCAGGTAGGGTTAATATTCCCTCTCAGCCATGTAATTAAGCGGCAGCTGAGAGCGGATCTACATAGGAAAGGTAAAAGGGGCAGTGTTACCACACCTAAGGGCCAGCAAGAGTGTGGCAGAGAATGGTGCTGGTAATGTCTGTGGTTCAGCAGGAGGCTGTGAGGGCCGTGCTGAAGCAACAGCAAAATGGTGACTGGTGGCTGCAGTTCCACCGTGACTGGGAGAGAGTCCACTCACCAAGTGTGGGGAAGAGACTGCTAAATGCCTCACAAGTGAAAGGTGAGCATTTCAGTGAGTTGCAAGGAGCAGTGACGGCTCCTGTAAAGTCTGTAGGAAAACAGACAATTTTTTCTGCCTACCGCAAAGAGAGTTCTACCAGCAGGCTTCCTTAATGGTGCAGTTACCTGTGGGGTTGCAACAGGCTGCCAAGCAAGTGAGAGCAACTTTGAAAGTGCCAAAGTAGACCCCTACATGAAAACCAGTTCCAAAGAGGAAGTACCCCAAAGTTGGAGCTCCAGCAGTTGGCAGAAGTGCAGCAAGGCCAGGAGAGAGGCTATGCCAGATGTAGTTCAGTCCAGTCTGGCACGGTTGGCTGGATTTTATCCCCAGCGGTTCCAGAGAGTCTGAGGCCCTGCAAGAATGGTAAGACTGTGCTTAAAGGGGTGTTTGAAAGGGAACGGAATGCTGATGGGGTAAAAGACTGGGACTGTGGTAGTAAAGGCAAGATCCAGGGACCTGAAGTGTTAAGTATGCAGCCAGAATGCACTGGGACTGAAAAGTCTGTGGAGTTAAAAGTGAATGGGATTTCACTGTGGGTCACACTAGACATTAAATTCACTGAGTCTGTGGTGTTGCATAAACTATTACTGTTTGTTCTACCATGGCAGGAGCTCCCTGAGATGCAAGTGAACTCTAAACAAACCGTGTGTCTGACTTTTGAAACCACCAAAGGGACAGTTGTCCACTCACTTGTAGTTGTCAGTGAGGGGGAGGTGGAAATTGTTCTTGGAACAGACTTTTCCCTTTTCTGGGAGTTGTGGGGAAACAACAAACCACTGAATGTGGGGCAATCAAACCAGGTGGTAAATAATGTCAGTGATATGCAAAATGTTATGAGTAATTTTGCTGACCAATGTCCAGATGTAAGATTTTGTGTGACTGTGGGGTGTGAAGTAACACTCATGGTAAAAAGTGTAGGGGTGACCCCCAAAGTGAGGTGTGTGTGTGTGTGTGTTTTTTTTTTTTCCCTCTAGCAGAGGTGAATTCTGCAGTGCAAAGGCTGGAAGGTTTAAAGCCTAATTTAACAAACATAAATGTTGCCAGAGTGAATCGTAATCAGTCTGCAACTCTGGTGCAAGAAATTGCAGCAAATGTGGAAAAAGTCTGCATGGGGAATTGTTGAGCAGAGAAAGCGCAAGTACTTTAGTAAACAAGGAGTTAAAGCCAATATATAGTAACACTTTGTTTCCCTGCAGTAGCTCATCTATTAAAAGCCTTAAAGGGGATGGGTGTACAAATGAGCAGTCTCAGTCAGATGGTATGGCTAAATTGACTGTTGAAAGGGAAAGGTGTGCCCACTGTTGAAGCATGTTACAAATAATTGTGCTCTATATCTTGCAATACAAAGGCTGTTTGAAATGTGCAAGCAAAACTGTGGGAGTGAGACACCTGGAAGTGTGTTAAGTGAGAGACCTGAACTCTTAGACTGCCAAGCTGTGTGTGTGAACAAAGCCAATGCAAATGATGGTTTGGAAAATAGTAAAATGAGTGTTAATCGTGATAAGCCAGACTGGAAGTCTGAGGAAGCGAGTGATAAAATGTAAAATTGCCTGAATCTGTGTGTGTGTGTGCAGGTGCCAAGCACAGAACTATTCCCCAGTGAGCCCATCTGTAAGAGAGTTGAAACATGGTGTGCTAGAGAGGGAAAGGTATGTGAAGTTACAAGTTCCCTAACAAAATGTGCGCCTTCTGTTGAGAAGAAGCAAAGTGTGGCTTAAAGGCGCAGACTGCCGGTAAAACAGAGAGTGAGTGTTTTGCAAGCCACAAATCTAGCGAAGGTGGTATTGAAGTTAAAGGGGAAGTGTTAGCATGGGTTGAAGCCAAAATTACAGCTATTAATCAAATTCTAACAGTTTTTTGAATCAATATTTGTTATAAACTTGCAAATGTATACACTACACGCATCAACGTTTTTCACACTACGAGAAATGTATCAAAGTCCATGGGAAAGTCTTTCAACTAAAGATTCTAACAAGTTCAGGAAAATGTTTTGTGTACTGTCATGTTCTGGTGATAAAATAGGAATGTACTTTTTCTTTTCTGAGGTAGGTATGATTTGTCACTTGCATATTCTTAGCACAATACTTGTGTTGCATTATGCAAGGGTGCCATATACTTTAAAGTCTAAGCAATCTGAGAATTCACATACGAGTAACATTCAAAGACAACATGATGTGCCTATTGGTTTTAATGTTTTAGATCTTTTCAGTTTGCTATTGGATCTCTTCAGCTTTGAACGCTACATTATGTGGCTTGAAAAAACTTCAGAGCAGATGCAAGATAATGAATAAATTATGAAGCATTTAAAATGCAGCAAAAATCTAATTATTTTCAGCTTTTGATAACTCATCCCTTTGGTCTTCAAAACATGACCTTTTAATAAAGTAAGTCCAGTTTAGTGTACCACAGTTTGCCTCTAAGGGGAACAAAATAATAATTACTTATAGCCCAAGGAACAATGCTACTTTACCTTGTTTTTTCCACTTGTTTGTTTGCAATAATACACTTTTATGAATCTACAACTTAGTTAGTTAAATCGGGTTGAAAAAAGACAAAGTCCATCATCAAGTCCAACCCTTCCAAATGAAAACCCAGCATCCATACACACACCCCTCCTACAAATTACATATACCCATATCCATACTAACTATAGAGTTTAGTATCACAATATCCTTTGATATTCTGTCCGTCTAAAAAAATCATCCAAGCAATTCTTAAAGGCATTAACTGAATCAGCCATCACAACATCACCCGGCAGTGCATTCCACAACCTCACTGTCCTGACTGTGAAGAACCCCCTATGTTGCTTCAAATGAAAGTTCTTTTCTTCTAGTCTAAAGGGGTGGCCTCTGGTACGGTGATCCACTTTATGGGTAAAAAGGTCCCCTACTATTTGTCTATAATGTCCTCTAATGTACTTGTAAAGTGTAATCATGTCCCCTCGCAAGCACCTTTTTTTCCAGAGAAAACAACCCCAACCTTGACAGTCTTCCCTCATAATTTAAGTCTTCCACACCTCTAACCAATTTAGTTGCACGTCTCTGCACTCTCTCCAGCTCATGTATATCCCTCTTAAGGACTGGAGTCCACAACTGCATACTCCAGATGAGGCCTCACCAGGGACCTATAAAGAGGTATAATTATATTTTCATCCCTTGAGTTAATGCCCTTTTTTATGCAAGACAGAACTTTATTTGCTTTAGTAGCCACAGAATGACACTGCCCAGAATTAGACAACTTGTTATCTACAAAAAACCCTAGATCCTTCTCATTTAAAGAAACTCCCAACACACTGCTATTTAGTGTATAACTTGCATTTATATTATTTTTACCAAAGTGCATAACCTTGTATTTATCAACATTGAACCTCATTTTCCAGTTTGCTGCCCAGTTTCCCAACTTAGACAGAGCCCACTGCAAAGTAGCAGCATCCTGCATGGAACCTATAGTTCTGTACAATTTAGTATCATCTGCAAAAATAGAAACAGTACTTTTCAATGCCCACCTCCAGGTCATTAATTAACAAGTTGAAAAGCAAGGGACCTAGTACAAAGCCCTGTGGTACTCCACTAACACTGGTTCAATTAGAAAATGTTCCATTTACCACCGCTCTTTGTAGTCTATCTTTTAGCCAGTTCTCTATCCAGGTACAAATACTATGTTCCAGGCCAACATTCCTTAATTTAATCAGTAACCTTTTGTGTGGCACTGTATCAAATGCTTTAGCAAAGTCTAAGTAAATCACTTCCACTGCCATCCCAGAATCGAGGTCCCTGCTTACCTTCTCATAAAAATAAATTAAGTTAGTCTGGCAAGATCTATTATGCATAAAACCATGCTGGCATCCATTCATAGTATTATGATTTGCTAAAAAGTCCAGTATCTTATCCTTTAGTAACCCTTCAAAAAGCTTTCCTACTATTGACGTCAGACTAATTGGCCTATAATTTTGAGGCCGAGAACGGGATACTTTTTTGAATAGAACCACAACATTAGCAATTCGCCAGTCTCTCGGCACTATGCCAGACCTCAATAAATCCTGAAAAATTAAGTAAAGAGGTTTGGCAATCCCAGAGCTAAGCTCGCTAAGTAGCCTGGGGTGAATACCATCTGGCCCCGGACCTTTGCTTATCTTAACATGTTCTTGTCTTAACAGAGTCACATAAAGCACTTGCGGTAACATGTAACATTGGGGTTTAACCTGTAAAACAAAAATGACCATAAGATCATGCAATTTTACGGTATATAGCTGTATGGCATTTGCCCTTGAATTATGTCCTGGTAAAGCCCCATTAAACAGTCAAAAGGGTTGGTGAATAATTGGGGTGTAATTATGTGATTTCTTAGGGGAGTCAGGTACAGTTTAAAAAAGGATGGCAATATCACGCTTAAAGGGAAACTATTGTTTACAGAATGTATACTTAACAGATTACTATAATAATGTGTCCTTATAAAGCATATAGCCATAATTCCATATACTGTATACACTATATACATTTTACTTCTTTTCTGCCAACATTTTGTGATGGTCTGTGTGCTCCCCTAGAGATCACCTGACAGAAGAAAGTGTAGGAGTAAAAGATAGAGCTCTGACCATTCCTTGGCTGTGTGTGAGCACAGTTTCTTTTATTGAGACCTGCAGTGATAAGAGTCCTTAATGTGGCTGTGCTCAATCCAAGAAGAGAGTGATGTTAAGCTTTTGAAAACAATTTGAAATGTAAATTGTTTTCAGCTTTGGCAAAGTTCCTTCTCTGTTTAATTGGATTAAACTATCACACCTTTCCACAGTATAATTTGTTTTTACGCTCAATAATGTTCATGATGATTTTTATTTGTGTATATTATTTTGATGGGCTATATCTGTTTTAAAATTCAGATCTTTTGAAAGTATGTGAAAGCAGAATTGAAAATGTATGAAAGTACAGGCTGAAAACAAACAAGGGTCTATGGAAAGGTGTACCTTAATGCTATTTTCCAATGCTCTGGTTTCTGTCTACTTCTAAGTCATTCATGAGATCACATTGACGTAGCCAGTGCTGTTTCGCCAATTAAAATTAGCTATCAGGAAGAGGAAGGGCTGACTTATTTAATGATGCTTTCTTGAAAGTAAGCCTTTCCTTGCCCTTTAATAACCATCACTTCTAAAACATGTAATTCATGCTTCCTAAATGGTATGTTACTTTTAAAATGGATATAAATATTTGTCATAAGTGACTGGAAGCATATTCATTTGGATAGTGTAGTTTAAGGGCAGATATACTGTATTTATGTCTCATTGTGCAGCAAAAAATGTTCATATTTGTCAATGCTGTAAAATTGAGTTTGTAGCTTGTTATCTGAATTGACCAGACTGTCAATGTTCAGTTCAGCATCTTGCCTGCAGGATGAATATTGTGGCTGAAAAACAGCATTTGTATTGCTTATTGAATGCATATGATTATATGTTTTCAAATAGTAAACTCGGCACATTTTATCCTACAGCAACATATGGAAACGTTGATAATGGGAAGTGGCACAGGTCAGCTATCTTGTTAATTATTGTTTCAGATTCAAGTAAATAGATCATTTCTTTTATTCGCTACTTATGGTTGTTGGTGGTCAAACAGAAGGAATTTTCATCACCTTATTACTTTGCTTGACATCAACCTTGTGCTGAAAACGTTTATTTAAAGTATACCAAGACATAGCAACATATAGGAACTTTTAATAGCCATTAAATCAAGATAACCCAACCTTCACTTTTTTTTCACAATATCATTATGGACTAATTACATTTATGGTTGATGTAGTAACTTTTCTGCTATTAAATGTTTTTCCATTAAAAAAACAAAAAACCATAAAGAAATGCAACCAGTTTATAATCCAGGAAAAATACGCGCATTTTTTTTTATCTACAAATAGTGATGAGTGAATCTGAACTCTTTAGCCAAAAATTTGCAAAAAAGTTGCCAAATTCATTAGAGTCAATCTGTGTGACAATTTTTCAAACAGCACAACATATTTTTTTTTTACTATCCATTATAGTCTATAGATGGGTTTTCTCCGTAAAATGAGGCAAAATATTTTGCTCATCCCTGGCTACAAATCATTGCAAAACATAATCTTAAAAGTTAATAAATAAACTCTAAGATGTTTCACAAGCCTTAAAATATCTTTTAGCAGATGTTTTGCTAATAAGAGCCATGTGGAATTTTTGGTTTTATTGTGAATATAGGTATGGGAGCTAATATCCAAAAATCTTGGGACCTAGATTTTCTGGATAAGGGGTTTTGCCCCTTAATTTAGATCACCATACAATTTATCGAAAATGTGATGCAGTTTACTGCAAACAAACTAACCCACTTTCTATTCATTATTGTTGGGATTTTTAGACGCGTATTTATCAATGATGATACCAATTTCCCCTATTGATAAATACAATTCTAAAACTCCCCTTATATATTGATATAGTTTTAAGCTCTACAATGTAAAGCATCTGTTGTAGCCTTCCTAAAATGCAGACATCCTCCTCCTCATCTGACCATATACAGACCTGGAAGCATTTCCTAATTTGTTGTGAGCGATGTTTGTATGCGATGGTTGTGAGCGATGTTTGTATGCGATGGTGGGGTGGAGCAAAGTCCTGGTTGGACACAGCTGAAGGTGTGTAACAGGGTGTTGCCAGGACATGTGGGCCATAAATCAACTGGATTCCATTTGCAGGACGTTGATATTTATGTATATGACATCTTTATAGTGCGGGGGTAAATAAATTATGGCCATATTTAAAGTGCTACCAAAAAAGGCGAGACAGAGAGAGGGTGACCCTCCAAAATGTCCTTTTTGTCTCTGTGCCTTGCTTTACTCCTGTGGTTCACCCTTGAAAAAACAAAGCACAAAATACCCCTTGCACCAGCATTATCTGTAGCCACTATGTGTGCAATGGCAAATATTTTTTTTTTTATTGGGCTGTATTCCATTTTGTTTTTCTGTCACTTATTTTGGAATCAAGATATCTTTTGAGACTGGGTGTTTTGGTCCAGTTAGAATAATGAAGTTCATTCCCAATCCAGGTTTCTCAGCTATTTATTCTTTATTGAATGCGCTTGTTGATGTACTTAAAAAATGTAAGGATTCATAGACATTAAAGGTTCAGAAAAATAACATGAATAATTCAGCTTTGGCAGAAACCCTGTTTTTGAACTCTGAAAAAGAGTCAGTGGGAAATTTCAGCAACACTATTGTTTCATGTTTTTCTATTAAATGTTGAAACATAATTTATGCATTACATTTTTTTTTTTGGTATAAAAAAGAAATTCATGCCCAGGGAGAGCTCATAAGTGCTTTGGAGGAGATATTCTTTCATTAGAATATAGTGATTCTTGTGCCCACTGCCCAGATCATGAGAATAGCCAGCAGATGTTACCAACTGGAAAGCTACATGTACTTCACTTATTCATCTCCCAAATCACCTGCTTTGATGTTTTTACTCTTTAGTAAATATGAACCAAAGAGATTAACATGTATTTACAGAGCATCAACATATTGCACAGCGCTGTCTTTAATTTATAATAAAGATTATAGACTTTTGTATATGCACCCTATTAATTGACTCTACATTTGAGATATGGGCAAGTGCAATTTGTATAAGTTGTGCATCTCCCATTCAAACAATGATATTTGGCTTCTTAAAGAAGTCAATCACATTCTGACAAGGTTATCTAATTGGATATTGAATTTGATGGGGAAATTTTCCTGGTAGTCAGGATATTTAGTGGAATAGGAAAAAACATAGAACTGCCTGGAATTTATCGTTGATGGTTCTTTTCCTGTGTCCCTGTAAAAATTAATTTAAAAAAATGCTTATTAATTTATAAGAAGTGTGTGTTGGACAGGTTACACTAGGGATGGCTTTTATGTAGTTGGCCAGTTTAAATGCATGGTAATATATGGACATATATTAGCTTGAAGCACAAAATTTCTTAAAGGCAGATTCATTCATGATTGCTTTTTGCATTGCAACTGAGGAAACTTTATTTTCAAATTGAAAATCTTTGCAGGTTTTAGGGGGCAAGGTTTATATATATTTTTTTGGCCACAATTCAGATGAAACTGGATAATTCATAAATCTGCCCTAAATTTCCAAAATTCTTGTGAATTTTTATGAATTATGAGCTTATGAATGTTTATTTGAGTCAAATGTTTCCTTATTTATTAAAGAATTAGAATATAAACTCCGTTATAATAAAACCATGAAAAAAACCTTGATTGCATCAAATTTGTATTCTAATAATTTTCAATGGATCTGCTCTGAAACATGTTTTTAAAATTCTAATTGGAAATCATGAGTTTCATCTTAAAAAAAAAACAAAAAAAAAAACGACAAACATTTTCTTATATTTTTGTATAAATGATATCTTCACGTTCTTATTGAACCCTTATTGGGTCCTCATCATTTCAAAATAGGGGTGAGCTCAACTTTTTTTTTTTTTTTGGCAAGTTGGATCAGGTGAATGTAGGGAGGTAGGTGTGTTGAATATATCATTTACTGTATATGATACATACTGTATGACTAAATTCAAGCAGTTTTTTCTGCATTTTATAATATACAATATGATTTGTATTTACAGAAGTATTGATAGAGGGTTGCTTTTCTGCCTGTTCCCCCACCACCTAGCATGTGTCCACTTGCACACTATAAATTTAGTGGTACAGCACAGTATTGACAAATTGTCCTCTCATATAGAGTGGAGAATTTACTCTGCTGAGGCCCTCTGCCTATTACATAGTGAACATTTTGGTAGCTCTACACCAATAAATGTGAATAAAAATTTTTTTTTTGTATGTTGTGCTTTTAGAATATAATATAAAGCATTACTCAAATGATAGTGATAAAAGGTTGAGCTCACAGGTTTTACACAGGCAGACCAATATGTAGAGTAATAGTTCAACAGGCAGACACGAAGACATGTCTGGTTTTCAGGAGGATGAGATGTATTCAGTGCCGTAACTAGAGAGGGGCGGGCCCTGGTGTGTGAGGCGCAGCCGGGCCCCGTCCCCCTCCGTACACACCGGATTTCAATGGTGAGCGGGCTTCCGGGGGGCCCTGAAGGGGTGCGGGCCCTGGTCTGCTCGCTCCCCCGGTAGTTCCGCCACTGGATGTATTAGGTAGAAATATTAATGCTTTAATATAAATGTTTAAGTAATGGTTAATACATATGTTTAGGTTAGTCACTAGGGAGAGCTAGAGGACAACAGTTGTAAGGAAAAGTCCCCAGTGGGTGGAGAATAGAAAGTTTCAGGAAGTTATATTGGAGATGTGTCATGGAAAGCAAGATGAGGAGAGGGCACTGCAGCAGAAGAGTCAACTCCTGGAAGAGGTACTGAGTTTAGGTAGTGTGAGGCCTAGTGGTATAATAGTAAACTCTAGGGAGTGTAAGTGAGAGAGGTAACTAGCATGGGCAGCTATGGCCCACACTAGCAGTGAGCGGGCATAGTATTCCCAGTGGGAATCACGCCAGCCAGAGTTTGAGGAAAGGTTAGAGCCGGCTAGTCGCCAAGAGGGGGGCCTTTGAGTGGTATGCTGTTATGGGCAAAGTTCTGCAAAAGGCTGAGAGATTAAGCCCTGTGAATGTCCTGCAGTTCTGTTAAAGGCCATCACAAATAGAGAGAACATGTTTGAACTACAACTCTCTGCATCGTGAGTTTCACTGAAGGTTTCCCCCACACAAAAGGTTGGTGGTACATCAAGTGTTAACGGATACCACACCCGTTACACACAGATGAACAGATCTTAAAGCTCTGGGCAACTGAATTTATTGTCTGATGCAAATGTATTTTTGTTCAAATTTGAATATTCAAATTAGGGTTTAGATTTGGTTTGATATTTGCCTAAATGTTTTGTGATGAAATCTGTATTTGGCCAAATCTAAAAATGATGGCTTCGGTGCATCCCTACAAGTACACAAATGACATATGATTGGTTATAAAAATGTCACAAATTTAATTTGTATACTGCTTCCTTATTGAGGTTTCACGAATATATTGGAGCAAAATGATTGATCGCTTAAACAGGCATAATGAAAACAAAAAGAAATTCTAAGTATTGTGACTCAAACATGGTGATTTGAGTTCAAGCCAAAAGTAGTACAAAAGCAGCATCTAGACACAAAAGCAAATTACAGTCCTTTGCCTCTTGGTCTTTGTAGTCCTGTTCGACACCAAAGAAAACACTCGGTACTGAAATTCTGAAACCCTAATTAATTTGTTTAAAAAAAAAAAAAAAAAACACTTCTGTATCTTTGCTGAATGTTATTTGGTATAACAGTAATTAGCAGTACTAATTTCTTTGTAAAGTGAGACAGTATGGTAATTATGCTTGTGCATACTGGTTATAACAATCATTCCTAACATAGCAGCATATTTTCTGCTTTTCCAAGTACTTTTTTTTTTTTTTTTTCTTCAAAAGTAGATTTTCCAACAACAGGTGGAACATGCAAATTAGAGTGGTTCTGTGAATGCTAAGAGCTGTCTACTTTTTGTAAACATTTGTTCTTTGTAAAAACGAAGGCAGAAAAAGTGTCAAGTTCACATTCCTAGGACTTTGTCAGCATAAAATCTTTGCCAATTTCCATATATTACTGTTGTTTATGGTTAGTTTGTCTACATGTTTGTTTTCTACACTTCAAAATGATCTTCCTAGTACATACACGTCATTAAATTAAATATCTGCCCTGTTAATTAAACAAATTTAATTTTGGCTCATTTAAATTTCTCTCAGCTGAAAAAAAACTGTAAACATGTCTGGTTTTTTTTTTTTTGTGTGAGAATGATGCTTTGTGTTTTATTGGAACAGTGAGTGCAGGGCAGACTTTATTTTTCTATAATGAGACACAATAGTTATTTTTGTAGAAATACCTGAAATGTGTCTAAAATTAATGAAAGATGAAAAATATTGTCACAAGTTTGGGGATATTAAAAAGCAGTTCAGGAACAGTTCACAAACTAGTTGGGCCTATTACATTGGGTGGAGTTCTTCACCAATTTTAAAGAGTCCAGCAAATTAATTGTAGGTGTATGCTATAGACCCCCTAAATGTAAGTGATGAGGAGGAGGCTAAGCTCCTGATGCAAATAGAAAAGGCTGCTAGTTTGGGTAAAGTAATGAAAATGGTGGATTTTAATTACCCAGATATTGACTGAAGCAACAGTACTGCCAGATCAGTTAATGGGAATAAGTTTATAAACTTTTATGGCACAGGTTGTTGAGGAGCCTACCAGAAAAATGGTATTCTGGATCTAGTGATCTCAAATGACCCAGAACGTATAGCAAATGTGCAAGTCATTGAACCCCTGGGTAATAGTGACCATGATGTTATATCATTTTATGTCTGGTACGAAAAACAAAAATATACTGGGGCAACAAAAATCATGAATTTTGGAAAAGCTAATTTTAGGGCTTTTAAGTTTTCAGCTTAAAACACAGAACAGAAATGGTTGTCATTTAAAATATTAAATCATTACTGTTCTCAATTTATTCCCTTAAGGAGTAAATGTAGACGTTTTAGGAATCATCCTATGTGGCTTAATACAGAAGTAAAGAAGTTAATAGGAAAGAAGAGAGAGGCATTTAAAAACTACAAATCTGTTGGGACAGAAGCTGCATTTAATGGATATAAACACTTTAATAAATGTTGTAAGTCAGCAATCCGGAAGGAAAAGAAAGGTAATGAAGACTTAATTGCGTTGGAGGTGAAAACTAACCCTAAAACATTTTTTTTAAATATATTAATAGTAAAAAAGATGCAGGTTGAGAGTGTTGCTCTATTAAATAACGGTACCAGTATGGTTGTAACAGATACGGAAAAGGCAAATGTGCTAAATCAGTTCTTTCCATCAGTGTAACTGTATACAATAGAGGAGTCTGAGTTCCCAGGCTCACTTTATAGCTGCACTAATGGCTCAGCTCAATCTAGTCAGTGGCTGACTCAGGATATGATTCATAAAGCTTTAATAAAAATTAATGTAAACAAGGCTCCAGGGCCTGATGGCATACACCCCGGGTTCTAAGAGAGCTTAGTTCTGTTTTAGACCAGCCCCTATTTCTGATTTTCTCAGATTCACTTTCATCTGGTATGGTGCCTATGGATTGGAGAAAAGCTGATGTTATTCCAATATTTAAAAAGGAATTACAATCTCAGCCTGGCAATTATAGGCCAGTAAATTTGACATCTGTGATGGGCAAATTATTTGTTAAGGGATCACATTCAAAAATTTGTCCTAGTGCATGGCTTTATGAAGGATGGGTCATGTCAGACAAATTTTGCTTTTTATGATGAGGTAAGTAAGATGCTGGACAGTGGGGAGGCAGAAGATGTGATCTATTTGGATTTGGAAATGACTGCTTTCTAAACTAAGGTCTGTTAGGCTTAATGAAGTCGTTTGCACATGGATAGGAAACTGGCTACAGGATCGGGTACAGAGGGTGGTTGTTAATGGTACATTCTCTACTTGGAGTAAGGTTCTTAGTGGGGTCCCTCGGGGCTCGGTATTGGGTCAACTTTTATTTAACTTGTTCATTAATGACTTAGGGGAGGGTATTGTAAGTAATGTATCAGTGTTTGCAGATGACACAAAACTATCCAGCCCAATTAATTCCATCCAGGATGTAATCAATCTGGGCAGCTAAGTGGCAAATGAGATTCAATGTTGATAAATGTAAAGTCATGCACCTGGGATGTAAGAATATCCAAGCCACTTTTACCCTTAATGGAACTGCACTAGGCAAATCCATTATGGAAAAGGACCTTGGAGTCATTGTAGATGTTAAACTTGGCTGTAGCAAGCAATGCCAGTCAGCAGCATCAAGGGCAAATAAGGTCTTGAGCTGTATTAAAAGGGGCATAGAGTCACGGGAGGAGGGGGTCATTATTCCACTGTATAGAGCACTTGTAAGGCCCCATCTAGAATATGCTGTACAGTTTTGGTCTCCAACAGGACATTATTGTATTAGAGAGGGTACAGAGAAGGGCAACTAAGCTGGTAAAAGGTATGGAAAATCTTAGCTATGAGGAAAGACTGGACAAATTGGGGATGTTCACGCTGGAGAAGAGGCGCTTAAGGGATGATATGATAACTATGTATAAATATATAAGGGGATCATATAATAATCTCTCTAATGCTTTATTTACCAGTAGGTCTTTCCAGCTGACATGAGGTCACCCATTCCGCTAAGAAGAAAAGAGGTTCCACCTAAATATTAGGAAGGGGTTTTTTACAGTGAGAGCTGTGTAGATGTGGAATTCTCTCCCTGAATCAGTTGTACAGGCTGATACATTAGATAGCTTTAAGAAGGGGTTGGATGGCTTTTTAGCAAGTGAGGGAATAAAGGGTTATGGGAGATGGCTTATAGTACAAGTTGATCTAGGGACTAGTCCAATTGCCATTTTGGAGTCAGGAAGGAATTTTTCCCCATCTGAGGCAAATTGGAGAGGCTTCAGATGGGTTTTTTTTGCCTTCCTCTGGATCAACTAGCAGTTAGGCAGATAAAAAAAAAAAACTAAAAGGTTGAACTTGATGGATGTGTCATTTTTCAACCTTACTTACTTTACTATGTTACATTAAACACAGTAACAACTGAATAGTTACAGCCACTAGTCCCTTAGTCCTTTAATTTTAACTCTATTAAAAAAATTCTAGTCCCAATCACTAATGCCCTTAATTTACCAATAATTCTTCTCAATAAAATCAGTACGACTTTTTTGAATTGTCGCTCCAAAAATTTTAAATTTTCAGATAACAGTTCTAAAGACAGATAACGGAATATAAAGCAGAGGCAGGCCCAATGTAAAATTGTCTACAGATATTAAAGGAAAAATGTAGAATACATCAGTGGTCCATTAGAATAGAATAAAATAAGAAGTAGAAATGTGAAGAACATGTATTCAATATGAACATGGTATTTTTATCCCAGACCACCAAATATGGCCCATTTAGAATAGGCAGATTTTTTTTTTTTTTTAAATCTCTGCGCTCCACAATCACACTAGCAGCATGTTCATGGTTGTTTCTGTGCTTTCATTTAAATAGTTCTGAAGGTGCATCTGTGGATAAAGCACCATTGCTCCATATGCAGTTTGTGTTCTTCCACAAGGAAGGGAAGTAGTATTTGAAATGTCCAGTGGACAGTGCGCGCTAGAAGATGCATTTTCTGGGGTATGGCAAAGTGTCAGTACAAAGAATTCCTGTTTCTCTTAGTAAATTAGTGTATGAATTTACTGTTGTGGCATTTGGCACAAAACACAAATGAAATTTACACTTGCTGTACAGGTCTAACACTTTTGTGGTATAATTCACATGTGCTTTCACGTGTATAGGACACTTGTGTTTTTTCTTGAACATTTTAGGGTAAAAGAAGACAATACAGGGCATTTTGTCATCAAAGCAATTTCCTGCTTGTCGGGGGAAATGACAAACTCCAAAACAACAGTCAAGGTGATTCCTATTTAAATAAATGGGAGGCTAAATTGGAGCATCTGTTTCCTCAGTGCCAAACTTGAATTCTGATAACAGTAAGGGGTTTATTCAAGTAACAATGAGCTCTGTTAACCTAGTTCTCCCTTAAACACGAGTTTCTTCAAATGGCACAAGATCAAGTTTGTAAATACAGGTAGTAAAACTATTTGACCAAAGATATGGAATTAAGAGCAAAGTCTTTTTTTAATCTTGCAGTTAAATAAAAGGGTTCAGAAACAAGGGTGCACACTAAGCAATTTGTAGCACCATGCATCTAAAACACTTGATGCTCTCTTTACTCTCTCTTCTTTTAGTGAAACTCAAGGTTACTCATAATGGCAGTCTCTTGCAGCTATTTTTAGTTCGCTCAGCATTTTCCCAGGATGTCCATTTTCTAGTCTAGGTCATTGCACACATACGACCCTGCTCTCACTGAGTGCGATCTCCAAAATCTTCCTGCATTTGGGATACCACACTGTCATAGCAAAGAAGGCTCCAAATCCCAGAAGAGCCAATGTTGTACCCAAGTTTTCATCATTTTAGGTTTGCCCCAGTCTTGTGTATTGTTGTACAATGTACTACATACTGTATTACATACAAAACATTCATGCAAAAATAGCCATTATTTATTGTCTTAATTATGTAAGACAACTTCAATCCTATGTTTCACTTACCTTGCCTCATTTATAAGCCCATTAAACCCTAACCAGACTCAGTCTTCGGCCTAGCTTGTTCTCAAACTATTGGACAGATTTATTTGTGTTTAAACTAGGAATCCTGCAATATTCTTTTCAGTTTGAATGAATGGTCTAGGATGTTGAGTTCTACAGTAGGCTATGAACAATGTTTTACTTTCTTTTGAAAAATTATTTTTTCTCATTCTTTTGATCAGCCTAAATATTAATTGAACTGAACTGTAAACACACTTTCCTAGTTCTAAATGTATCCAATTGCATCAGATCTATAACCAAGATGATAAATGACCAAATTATTATGAATTGATTGCTTTATAATTTAGAAATCTGACCTTAATTGTTTTTAACCTCAGCAGTAAAGTGGGAGCTGCCGTAAGCAACCTTATACAGTGGAGACAACTGTAATGTGTTCTTGCTTATATCACAGTGAATGCGCGTATACTTGGAAGTCTCCAGGGAAGTTTCTGAAATAATTGTATAATGGTTTGCTACTACATACTGGCAAGAGTTTTATCAGGCTGTTTATGTTGTACTGCACTTTTTTGATCTTCAAACCAAACACATTAGATTTTCTTTGATACTCTGCAAAACTTAAAAAACAATTAAGATATTTGCTTAAAATTAGTATTCCGAGCTCGGTGGAATATCAAAGTCGAGAGAGGGAGTTTGCAAAGCAAAAAAAAAGAATTTGTGATAAAAAGGAATTTTTGAATAACTGCAGAGTTATCTGCCGTTGGGGTCTTAAACATTTATTTTTTATTACCTAAGTAGGAATATGGCTAGGTAATTTGTGTAGATGTAACGGTCCATGTTTCCATATGCAGAGAGAACTACAGTAACAAAACCTCTTCCAGCATTCTTGTACGGTACAGTATATTTGAGAAAATATCTTTTGTTTTAACTAATTATATTCCAGTCATCTCTAGGATCTGTAGATATTCGTAAATGATTGAGTTAATGGCTCACAAGGCACGCCCTCCACTTCTCGGCACCTGAGTTTTCTCTGCAGGCAGAGAGAAGGAATACCTGTCATCTGCTCCCTGGATATCCACTTGAAAATGTATAGTTTTTTGTTTCTACACTGATATTGTCTGCACACAAGCCAACTCTGCCAGTGCAGAGACATGAGGGAACAGAAGAGAAGGTGTAGAGAAATGAATGTTAACATTTAGTAATCAATCTCTAGTTAGGCTATTTGGACATGGGGCATTATAGTTTTTTCTAGGCTAACTACATTTGCCGTTTCAGTACATTCCATTTAATTCCAAAGAACGTGGCATAGGCATCTTTGGGCATTTCTCCACAAGCTGAAAAAGAGAAACTGTTTAGTGCAACAGAACTGAGAATTCAATAAAAATAAAATGTGGCAGGAAAGTTTGGATAAATGGGGAAAATATTGACATGCTGGGAAACATTCTGGAATTCCCAGTTAAATAATTGATAAAATTGTCCCATAATTTATTTTTTTAAATGAAACAAAATATTCCCAAAAAAAGTAACATCCTAGTTGTCTGTGAAGATTCTCGTTCATCCATAGTAATAAGTCAAATCATCAGGACATACTGTAGTGCAACATCTTCAAGGAAAAAGAAAACACAGCAAGTCCAGTTAATTTGACTAATAACTACAGAAAAACATCAAAATCAACATCAAAAACGTTAATGATCCTTTAAAGGATATTCCCTGTATCTTAAACAATAAGACAATGGGCTTGAGTTATCGGTGTTCATTACATTTTTACCAAGCATTAATGACCGTTTAAATACCAATAAACTGACACACCTGTTTTGATAAATGTGTGAATAAGTTACTACGTTATTTTGTTGAATTGGGAAGAAAAGATTAACTTGCTTGAAATCCTTTGTAAACGTTTATTTTGTACATCATACACTTAATAATAAAAGGGCAGTGAGCTGGATGATATTTAAGCTGGATGTGCACAGACTCTGGCTGTGGGCTCAGCCACTCTTAACTGAGTTGGCAGGCCATGCACAGAGTGGAGACAACAGCCTCCCCAACCAATATCTGATTGTTGCTCAGTCCTGTTATGATCAGTTTACTGAAATAGCATTGGGCAAAAACGACATTTAGAAGTGGTAACAGACTTTTCCCCATTGTTCTGCATACGCAATATGTTATTATTGGTTTGGGGGCCAAAAAAATAGAATCAACACAGATTGGTTTAGAGCATGGCCAGCTTTATTCAGTTTTATTTTTTTTTTAATTTTTCTTTTTATTGAGCATTTTTCAAATACATCTTAAAAAGTAGCATATTTGTCACAGTAACACAGTAACAACAGCATGGAACAGGAGCCTATAGTATACTTGTTGTTAATATACACATTGCGGAACACTCATGTTTGTGGAGATGAACACGTTAGGTCTTTCATGTTGAACCGGTAGATGTCTGAGCAATAGAAGTTGAATTTGGTTCCTCCTTCTGTAGTGGTCATCTCGTGCCATCTGTGTGCTGAGTGTAAATAAAGAAAAGAAAGAAGGGTGGGAAAGAAGAAAGGAGGAAAGTGGGTGTAGGTGATTCCCATCACGGCGTTCAGTGTCTGTCATTTTGTTAGCATGATACATTTTCTATATCTCAGATAATGAGACAGGAGGGTGGCATCCAACTCCAGATACTAGGAACATTAGAGAATGTCAGGTTAGATTAAAGCGTGGCCTAATTTTCTCAGGTCAGTATGATGGTGAGGAGTAGCCTAGCATAAATGATGTTTTGGCAAGGATGTACACCACTCAGAGGTCATTAAGTCTCTAGCCATAATGTTTTGAAATGGTCTGTTTCCATGAACTGGAACCAGTAGAACCATTTTCTATGTAAACTGTACCTTGTCTTTTTTCTAATTAGATTTCTGGATCTCACTAATTTTGGCAAGCCATTCACTAATGCTGGGGCTGTTAGCCAACATCCAGTGGAGGGGTATTAGTGCTTTCGACATGGAGTGTAAGAAAAAAAGGAGGATTAGGCCGCTCCAAACTCACCCCCTGTGTATTCTTCTAGGTGTAGCTCCACTTTAGTGCTCCGGGTGCTCTGCCATCAGCGTTCCCACTGAAGTATATTGGCTCAGGAAGATAAAAAGGTGGCTGGTTAAAAGAAGGCGGTTTATTCCAACAGGTCACTGACCAACAACACCTGACGCATTTCGGGATATTCCTGGTATTCTTTGGATATTTGGATTTGAACAGATATTATGTAGAATGGTTTTCTAGGGAGCGAAAAAAAAATTGGGAACAGTGGGCAGCCTTGGCATGTCCCATTTTTTATATGTATTGAATCTGAAGTGTCCATTTACTCATAAATTGGTGGTGAGTTGGGTGTATAATGTAGCTATCCAATGTCGGAGGTGTGGCCTCTAGAGTGGCATGTATAAATGTCAAGTCTATCAAAGGCATTTTCCACATCCAGAGAGAGAAGCATGAGAGGTGTGTTATTGCTTTTGCAGACATGTGTAATGCTAAAGGGTCTATTGAGAGTCTAGGATGTGTTTAGCATCTGCTGTGATCTTGGGCAAACCAGAGTCTCTGATGTAGTCTTTACATGCTTGTAGGTGTGGCATCAAATCTTTGGGGGGGATGGATTTGGTAAAGTCGGGTGTAAAACTGTGAAGGTGTCTGTAATATCTGTGGTAGTTATAGTCATATCATCACAAGGTCTCCTCAATTTGGTAATATGGTTTCTGAGTTGCTTTTTCCTAAGAGCAGAAGTGAGTAGGCGACTGCATTTGTTTCTGTGTTCAAAGTACAGTAAGTTCTATTGTGATATGAAGAGTGTAAAGCTGGCCACAGATGCAAAGATCCAATCGTACTAATCAACGTAAGATTAGACTTCCCCCATCTCCCAACCTGCCACTAACCGTTCCGATCATATAAAGTACAAAAGAACAGATCAGTGATGTTCTGCCCCTTACAGCAATCGTACAAAAGTTTTATGTCTGACCAAAGCTAGTGACAGTCTCCCACTGAAAATCGTACGATCGGCAATATTTGAAGAGATATCACCCACAGCCGACAAATCTTTTAACTAGTGATGGGTGAATTTGCGCGGTTTCGCTTCGGCGCGAAATTCCAGCGTAGTTTTTGATGCTGGCATCCGTTTTTTGGCAAAAATGGGTTGGCATCCAAGAAAACGGCATCCATTTTTTTTTTGACGCCAGCAAATTTTTGCGGCCGTTTCGTGAATTTATTCGCCGGCGGCAAATCGCGCAAATTCGCTGCGAATTCGCGCCTGCCAAATAAATTCGCCCATCACTACTTTTAACCTGTCTAAACGGCCAATCTCCGCCAGATAAAAAAAAATGTCAGGACTCTCCACACATGGTCCGAAAATAGTGCGAATCCTCAATTCGTACGATCAGATCTTTGCGTCTATGGCCAGCTTAAGTTTCAAAGTTGTTGTCTGGCTAGGGTTAGGTCTTCTAAGACCGTTTGAGGTTTGATTGTCTATGTTGGCTTTCTAATAAGTGTATCTTTGCTATAAGTTTCAGAGTTTTAGCCATATGGTTATTCTCCTGGCGCCATGTTTAATAATTTCTCCCCTGACAAAGCATTTATGAGCCATCCATAGTGTCCAGGGGGAGATGCCTTCGGTTTTATTTTTGGCAAAATAGTGTTTGAGAATGGGCAATGTGTTCTTTAATTGCTGTGTCACAGAGAAGGAATTCGTTCAATTTCCATTGTGAAGGTTTTCTTGTAGGGCAGTGTCTTTTGAGACTGCAAGTTATGGGGGCGTGATCTGACCAAGATATATCTGTGTGCTTTTTTGAGGTATGTGTGTTATTGGTGACTAATCATTTATATAGTCTAGTGTGCTGTATACTTGATGGGGTTGAGTGTAATAAGTATAGTCACGGTTGTTTGGATTGATAAGCCGCCAAGTATCTATAAGAATATGTTGTCTCAATTGGGACTTAATAGCTTAGAGTTTTTATGGGATAAGCTCGAGGGACCTGAAGAAGAGTCTAATGCGGGTTCTAATGTGGCGTTTAGGTCCCCTCCGGTTATCACCATGCCTTCAGCTATCTCAGAAAGTGTTTTCAAAGCATCGTGTAGGTCTTGATGTTGGTCTGTGGGAGGGAGGTATATCGAGGTTAGTCTGTTTTTACATTTTGTGTGCAGAGACATCGAGCTCTGACTGCTTTGTGGAGTGGCATGTGCATTAAATTCCACCTTTTTGCAGTGTTTTCCCATCTTTTAGTCTGCCTGGATTCCCTGTAACAGTGATATATGTCTGCTCTGACCGGGACAGACTAGTAAATGCGTCTTCTCCGCACGCCCCAGCCCCAGTTTTATTCATTGTTACAACGGAAGTGCTAAAGAGTAATTTAGGGTTAGAGGTAACAAAATCACTAAGGGGCCGATTCACTAACTTCGAGTGAAGGATTCAAAGTTAAAAAACTTCGAATTTTGAAGGTTTTTTTGGGCTACTTCGACCTTCGACTACGACTATCGAAGGATTCGAAGTAAAAATCGTTCGACTATTCCACCATTTGATAGTCGAAGTACTGTCTCTTTAAAAAAAACTTCGACCCCCTAGTTTGCCATCTAAAAGCTACCGAAGTCAATGTTAGCCTATGGGGAAGGTCCCCATAGGCTTGCCTAACTCTTTTTTTTTTTTTATCGAAGGATATTCCTTCGATCATTGGATTTAAATCCTTCGAATCGTTCGATTCGAAGGATTTTATCGTTCGAAGGAATAATCCTTCGATCGTACTATCTGCGCTAAATCCTTCGACTTCGATATTCGAAGACGAAGGATTTCAATTCCCAGTCGAATATCGAGGGTTAATTAACACACCTAATAAATACTTGGTGCAGGGCAGTGAAGTCTTTCTAGCTGGATTTTCTAGATGTGTAATATTGCACTTTTGTTTGAGGTTCAAGGGGAAATCTACACCCTCAAAAGGTATACATAAGTTCAAATAGAAGCACGACTCTTCCTTAATCCTATGCATTGGTTTTTATTGTGATAGCATATTCACATTCCAAGGAAGGCTTTGTCCAGTTTAGATTGTAAGCTCTATGGGACAGGAAGTTCATTCCTACTGTGTCTCTTATCACATAGACTTAAGCTCTGTGTCCTTATGAGCTCTGTATATATTTATTGTATCTCCCTGTGTGTACTTTCAAATATTGTACTTTTTATACATTGTACAGCGCTGCGACTTCTTAAAAGTGCTTTACAAATAAAGTTATACATACAGTTTAGTGGGGTTACTGTTTCAGAAGCATTCACTTATTGCATCAGTCCATTAATATCTGGCCAACGTTCTTTTATCACAGATAAAGTTATTATATGCAGAAAAATTAAAAACATTCCCATGCAGTCCAGTGGTTCCCAAACTGCTCGGCTTACATAAAGCAGTGACAGGGTAACTTAAACTGCAGGCACGTAAAGGAGAATAACTATTTGCTTTCTTGAATGCATGAGTCTAGCTAGGAGCTCAGTTAGGGTACAAGTTTGGGTGACTATTGTCTTAGAAACATTCCTCAATGTATTTGACCCTCTGTGGGGTACAGACAGCATTTGTTGGTGGGCTATATAGTTGAAAATCAATATGTTTGCTTACATATCATCATCATCATTCACTTGCAATAAAACTGCTGTAGCTTGCCTCTGTGGGTGATCAAATGCTAATAGAACGGATTAAAAATATCTGGTTATCCATGTGGATGTAAAGAGATATTGACACCAGAAAATATCTGGTATCTATCAGAACATTATCATTTAATGATATTTAGAATTTTGCCATAAAAGTATTTGCCTGAGGCTTTTACATTACCATTCTTACCCCCACGTTCCTCTATGAGGGGCTGCCATATTTGTGCAGCAGTAGACGATTACCTTTAGAAACTCTAACTGACAGGTTAAGAAGGGACAGTCAGGTTGGAAAAACAGTCAGGTTGAGGAACTTCATGTAACAATTACAAGAGCAGAACTATCGGTGAAAAATGATCAACATGACCTATAGGTTACTTTTCATGTAGATTAATATTTTGAAAAGATCATTTTTAGTATCCGTACTTTTTGAAAATCACTCATCATGTAACCTGTGATATCTGGTGCCTGATGATGGCAGTTAGAATAAAAATTATTAATATTTAGAAATTACACCTTAATTGGAGCAGTCCATATATATATTCTCTAGTCCAGAATAAGTGGTGGGCATGTCCTAATGGTCATGTCCTGGAAACCCAATAGGATTGTAGGTCGCCAATCTAAGCTCTGACCTCACACAGACCAATATATTGGTCAATGTCAAGTCTGTCTAACTTCTGTATTGGCTTGAATGGCTTAAGATAAAAGTAAAAAGAAGTTGACATATGCCATTGACTTTTACATTTTGACAAGTTTTAGCTGGAGTGTTTTCAAGGTTTTTTTCAACTAAAAATTCTCCTCCTTTAAGGAGAATGAAAGCTTACCTAATATTCTTTGCTGTAAGAATAGTCCCCTACACAGTGAAATGAATCGCTAACTTAGTTTAAGTTTAAACGCATTCACTTTGTTGCAAATCACCCTCCTAATTTTAATACCTTGAAGTCCCTTTGCAGCTGTCATCGCTGTGAATTATCTGCGCATGTCTGTAAATTCAAGCCAATAGGGAATGGAGCGTCTTCATGGCAACATGACTATTCTTTTTTCTAGTGGACAGATCGGTTCATAGAGGAGGAAACTGCAATAGCAAACTAAGCTTTGTTACTGCCCGAGGCAGCGAGAGTGTGGAATGGGTGAAATGTGGTGATGTCACCCTAGTAACACAGAGAGCCTTCTAGCAGCTTTAGGAGAGAATGGAAAGAGACGTTAGGAAAACAATAAGTGCTCTAAAAAAGAGTAAGAACAAACGGTTATAATGCAACATACTTAATTTTAACCTTTCCTTGTCCTTATAAACTCTACCAGAAAAATGTAAAGCTTAATAAATGTCTCCTTTACAGTAGCGATCCTAGAGGGGGGCGGGCCCTGATGCGTGACGTGCAGCTGGGCCCCGCCCCCTCCATACGGCCGCATTTGGCCGCATTTTCAGCGGCGAATGGACTGCCGGGGGGCCCTGAGGGGGGGCTACTCCCCCGGTAGTTCCGCCACTGCTCCTTTAAACATGTTATTCTGTTTATTACTTCTACTATATTACATAAGTACAGTTCTACTTTCAGTTCCATATTTAACTTTGGGAAGAAAGAAAGCTTTCTAGCCTTCGGGATATGGCATACATTTGTGATACTTTAAACCTACAGGCATATTCCCAGTGCAATCTGCACACCAAAACAGCTGCAGTAATGTGATTTTCTCCTACCACCCTACAAATATAATTATTGCCTAGTCTTAGCCTGAATTATAGTTTAAGTGTGTTTTTGGAACAGCTGTTTCACAATTAAGTCTGCCTTCCATACTTTACAAAAGGGTAAGATCTGCTGATAAATTGACATGCTCTTTCCTTTGTCATTAGGGTGTACTTTTTAACCAAAGAACATATGGGCAGCCTCGTGCTCTCAAGGATATCACAGGGTGGCAGCCATAATTAGCACTTTACAAAATGCGCATTCAACCGAATCCAAGTAAAATGGTCATTCATTAAATACTTGTTTCACACATTACAAAAGAAATATACAAGACCATCAGGGATTATATTACATTAATATCTGATGTGTAGCAGTTTGACTAGACTACCAACACAGTACCATGGAATAAATGCATTATATTCATTGATATACTATATATGTTATGTATTTACTGAGATTAAAAGCAAAATAATTTATATTAAAGGCAACAAATCGTAACTTGCTTTTTCCTGCAAATTACATTTATTTTATTAGGGGTCTTGGTAATTCACAGGTGTGCTACTGATGGTACATCCAAATAAATCTAGAGTTAACCATCCAATCAATTTATTTGTGAAAAAATAAAGAATAAATAAGAAGAATGAATAATAGAGATACATAATGGCCACATGTATTCCTTTATGCAGTGTTTACAAAGCCAACAAGAATATTGTGATGGTACTGTAGGTTCAAATCAACATTTTTTTTTTTTTAATTTTTATATCGGAGATTTACAGTAGCCATTGTTGTAGAAAAGAGCAGGAAATGTTATTGTAGGTACTGCTTTGTCATCCTTATAGTTGCTATAGTTACTAATTCTCATCCATTTTTATGAAGTAAGACATTTCAATATGAGATTTCACCTCAAGCAGTAATGTTGTGAACCTGTAAGATCCTGTCACAGCTGGAAAAAAACAAACTGAGTTGGTCCGTATTAAAAGATAAATACATGTTGGTAATCACCATATTCTGTTTTATTTGCCCACATTCCTATGAGCCCTTAAATTGTTATTGTAGAGACTTGTGAACAAACCAGCTATCTGTATTACATTCATTTATATAAATATGCAATATATGTTCCATATATTTTTGTTGTTTTCTCAATTCCATAGGGCTTATTAGCTTAGGAGCTATATTAAATTATTGTATTAACCTTACAGCAGGAAATCGGCTCACATTTGACTACTGCTAATTAAATGAAAATCTAATTAGTGGCTTAACAATTGAGGGAGCATACTTAAAGGGATACTGTCATGGGAAAACATTTTTTTTTTTCAAAATGAATCAGTTAATAGTGCTGCTCCAGCAGAATTCTGCACTGAAATCCATTTCTCAAAAGAGCAAACAGATTTTTTTATATTCAATTTTGAAATCTGACATGGGGCTAGACGTATTGTCAATTTCCCAGCTGCCCCAAGTCATGTGACTTGTGCTCTGATAAACTTCAATCACTCTTTACTGCTGCACTGCAAGTTGGAGTGATATCACCCCCCTCCCTTTTTCCCCCCAGCAGCCAAACAAAAGAACAATCGGAAGGTAACCAGATAGCAGCTCCCTAACACAAGATAACAGCTGCCTGGTAGATCTAAGAACAACACTCGATAGTAAAAACACATTCAGTTACATTGAGAAGGAAAAACAGCAGCCTGCCAGAAAGCATTTCTCTCCTGAAGTGCAGGCACACGTCACATGACATAGGGCAGCTATCAGATGTCAGATATTAAAATTAAATCTGTTTGCTCTTTTGAGAAATGGATTTCAGCGCAGAATTCTGCTGGAACAGCACTATTAACTGATTCATTTTGAAAAAAAAAATTTTCCCATGACAATATCCCTTTAAAGGGGAACTCCAGCTTCCAAACCAAAATTTGATAAAGAGGCCCACATAACACAGAAACCTCTAAAATACCCATCACAGTTACCGGTTTCTTCAAAAAGTATGAATAAATGCCATTTTCCATGCTGAAATCCAGTTGGTTAACAGTTCTTCTCTTTCTGCATCATTTGAAACCCTGGCAGGGAAGGTGGGACTAAAACACTGATTTTACAAATTGTAACAACTTCTCCACAGCTTACAGACAGCATGCAGGAACTACATACCCCACAATGCATTGCGCTGTGATGTTCTGTTCCTTATTGAAATCACGTGTGCAGGGAATTGTGGGATTTGGAGGATGCAGACTGAGGACAGATGGCTGCTGATACAAAGTAACAGTAGTCAGTCAGCTCAGCAAAGTAGTCAGACAGATCAGCAGGAGAGCAGGGGGCTAGGCTTAGCGAACTGTTCCAAACCATTACAAATCATGAAAAGTCTACATATTTTTTAAGTGATGTATATTGCAAAGTTGCTTGAAATTGTGTTTACTTTTCAAAAAGCTTTAAGTTATGTTTTTGTTGAGTTCCCCTTTAATAGCAGAAGGGCAGTCCTGAAAGGGAAAGTGAAACCCAGTAAAAACCACAAAGCAACTTAACCCCAAACTTGCCCGCCCACCATATACTATGCAATCAAAGGAAGGGGGGAGGATTACAAGTTGGTGGTAGGCCTTGGGGGATGGCCAAAATGCTCAAGGTTTGTCCCTGTTGTGATTGGTTGATATAGGTAAAAGCTTTGATGCAATTTTGCCAGTATGTTATGTATTACATTTACAGTATGTATCTCCCTTCTGATTACAAAATCTGAGCAGAGTCAGAATTTTCATGTCTTTTTTGGGAGGTATAAATACATCATTTTCATTTTGTTTCTGCAAAAATTGCTGTGCAGGGCTGAATCCTTTTGCAATGTTAGCAGAGGTGTCAATCATCTGGGGCAATTTTTGGGCAAAATTTTGGTTTCATCCCTGTCGTACCTCATTACACACTGACAGGCCTGCTTTATATGAGCACTGGTATAAATATGGGAGGCTGCAGAAAAATTCAGAAGTGTTGGCATTTCTGCAAGTGTCACCACACAAGTTACCAAATCTGTATGCAGAGCACCCACGGTATGTTGTGCAATGATTTAGGAAAGCTAGAGGACATTTATCAGTGAAAGGAGAATGCATATTATGTGATTTATGTTCTGCAATGAATAGGTAGAATGGAGAGTAGCTTTTTTTAAATCAGAAAGTCTGAAATCTATAGCATTCAGGGCTAAATTCTTTCATAAATTAATTAGTAAATGATTAGCAGACATACTGCTTAACCATTTGAGACTCATAAGTACAGGGCCTTTTACTAGCACTGCTATAAATGATTATATATATATATATATAACAGCTCAGGCAATCATAAATGTCCCCAGCAACCCCACCCCTGGAATATTTATGTAAAACCACTGCCATAAAGCTTTTGCTATTTGCCGGAAATGAGACAGAGTAGGTTATATGTGTTCACAAGTGATGAACCAGCTTATGAAGATTTCAATTTTAATAGACCAAAATATTCCTCTGCATGAATATTTTTCTCTTTGTGCACTGTTAAGATATGCTTTGCAAACAGTCATTTACTCACAGATGTTTTTGTGCCATTTTGTTGATTATTCTAGTGCGCAGTGAATGTAAGAAGTGGTTTAAGTTGCACCAGAAAAATCACTCCAAGCAAATATTATAAATATGCAAGGCTCAACATAAAATTTGCTGTAAACTGTGTAGGGAACATTGCAAAAGTAGAATCTTTTTTCAAAAAAAAATTACATTTTGCTACTTTTTATTCCCATTGTGCCTTTTTATTACAAATCGTCATAAGCATTTTGAACCTCCTAGTGTTCTTCTGTAACAATCTCCTAATATAACAGGATTTAACTCTCAAAGGGAAACTTTACCCCCTAAACATTGCAGATCTCTATTAAAATACACAAAACAGGCCAATGGCACAAACTTATTATTGAGATGTAAAAGGTGCAATAATATATATTAAAGGGCACATTTACTAAGCTCGGGTGAAGGATTAGAATGAAAAAAACTTCAAAAGTCGATAGGCTACTTCGACCTTCGAATCGAACGATTCAAACTAAAAATCGTTCGACTATTCGACCATTCGATAGTCGAAGTACTGTCTCTTTAAAAAAACTGACTACCTACTTCGCCACTTTAAACCTACCGAGCATCAATGTTAGCCTATGGGGACCTTCCCCATAAGCTTTCTAAACTTTTTTTTGATCGAAGGAAAATCCTTTGATCGATGGATTAAAATCCTTCGAATCGTTCGATTAGAAGTATTTGCGGTAAATCCTTTGAGTTCGATATTCGAAGTCGAATGATTTTACTTAGAGGGTCGAATATCGAGGGTAAATTAACCAATAGTAAATCTGCACTTAAGTATTCATTTTGATAATTTTATTTATTTAATAGTATATTTAATTGTATAATTTTGCTTTAAAGCTAAATGCATGATGATCTAAATGAAAAGGTTTAATTGAATGCTTCATTTATAGTACTTATTTTGATATCACAGCTTATGGTCACAGTGACTTCTTACTGTTTTGAGGTTCATAGAGCAGCCCCCATTTTCAGACAAAGCTGTTATGGAAAAAATGGCTAGATTTAAAGCAGAAACATATCTATATATCTATATATCTATATCCATCTCTATCTCTATATCTATATAAAAAACAAACAAGGGAAAGTTGTGCTATGCTCAATTTTATAAAATGTATAATGAAGCAATAGAATTCTTAAATGAATCAGATGAAAATTGAGCATAGGACTGGCCAGATATGGGATGACTTTGACGTGGTTGGCCAGCTTAAATATATTGCAATATATGGACAAACAATCCCTGTTTTGTTTAAAGGGTAAGGCATTTTTCAGTAGCAGTATGCACAAAATGTCTCTGTCTTAAATATATTGATAATGGGTTGAGTGCTGAGGACTCTTGTAATTGTCTATATATATATATATATATATATATATATATATATATATATATATATATATATATATATATATTAGATGTTCCTTTAATCTTTTTTAACTTTTAAATCATGATACTATCCATAGTGGCTTCATCAACAAGGCTACTTAAAATGAAATCCTGAAAATAATAGTATTCCAGCTCATTAGCTGAGAGTTTGCAGTTATAAGATGATCGTGACAATATAATAGTGTTTGATTTATTGTGCCAAAGAAATTATACATAATTAGTGTTCCTATAGACCTATGGTATGCACTGGCACATGCTGACCTCGAAGACCAAATATAGACTGATAGTGACATTAACAATTATTCCACTTGTTTCTCCGGAAACCTCCCTGCTAAAAAGAATAGTACTGGCCACAACATGCTCAGTTTTTTTTGGGCAATAGAGGAAGTTGTGTGGTGTGCTCCACCGGGCCTGGAAAGGAGGAAGGTTCCAGTATAGAAGAAGTTCAAGGTTAGTTTTGCAATAATCCCACTAGGGGGTCTATTTACTTACATTCCGATTTCTTTTTTCCCCCCACAAATCTCTCAAAATTTGTGGTTCTTCTGTATTTTTTTTAAAACAAACAAAATTCAAGATTTATTTTAAGTAAAAACCACAAAAAACTCTAATTGTACTGAAAAATTGTCATGTAATAAAAGGTTACAGTGGTTATCCTAGTTAGCCAATAAATTCACACACCACCTTCAAATCACTTTCATTTTTCATGTCAATACTGACAGACTTTAATATAACGATTGGCTAAGGTATCACTGTAACTACAGATAGAGGTCTTGACAACATTAAGTAGCTGTGTGGGTGTTATGAAGTAGAAAACACAGAAAAAAAAGGAAAGCCTTAACACATTCATGAACAAATGTAAATAATGCAGTGATCATTTTTGAACATTCCAGCAGACAGGTGAAAGCTGTTGAGGTCCTATAGAAATCAAAGGGAGCTACTTTGATTCTATTGGACTATTTTTAATCAATTTACTTTTAGAGTAATTATAAGAAAAATCTAATTTTTAAATGTTTTAAAGGTTTTCGAAATGTTTGGATTTTTTCTGCACTTTTTTCTGTTTGTACTTTCTATATTTGGATCTTTTAATAAATTTTTGTAGTAATAAGAGTTTAATTCCGGTTACAAAAAGCTCTAATACCACTAAAATTCAACTTTACTAAATGGGCCTTTAGGAGTTGAAAGAGGTCTTTATTTCTGAAGACAACTGAACAGAAAAAATGTTTGGAAGGTGAACAGCCCCCTTGAAGGGGAGTTCACATTTAGGGGGTTATTTATCAAAGTCTGAATCTACAAAACTCGAAAAATTCTAGGTTTTTTTTTACTATAAAATCCAAGTTCTTAGTGCAAAATAAACTATTTTTTTTAGAGATTTATTATAACCCGAGGATGGAAAAAGTCCAAATCTGAAAATACTCCATCTTAGAACTGCCAAGTAAGTATATAAGTCAATGGGAGAGGACCCTATCTTATTTGGAAGTTTCTGTGGCATTAGCCCAAAAATATGACTATTTGAAGCTTTTTGGGCAAAAATCCAAAAAACTTACTTTTTTGAAAAAAATTAGCAATTCAGGAAAATTTAGGGTTACCAGCCTTCCTGTATATTTATCTTTTTTCCCTTATTAATAACAGTGGGATCAACCATAATTTTTACTGGCCAGGCCAGTAAAATACTGGGCAGGTGGCAACCCTAATCCCCTTTAATGGTTCCAATTCCAGCTGCAGGGACAAAGATCATGGAGCCAGATTTAAATGGATAATCTGGGATTCTATTTGGAGAATTATTTTGCTGTGGAAACTGGTTCTGCAGAGTTGGAGAAAGTTTTTCTTAAACAATACTAAAACTATAAAATCCACATTAGATTACATGACAACACAGGACCCAATGCAGTCTGTATATTCTGATTATTAATCAGTCTTGCTGTATCGGCTTCTGGCAGATATTATTTGACTTGTGCTGTTTTGATCATTTATGATGATTCCTAAGCAGCCCAGACCACACTGAGCATGTGCACAGTCTTGCAAAGATATTTAGCAAAGTTACAAGATGGTGACCCCCTGTGGCCAACTTTGAAAGCATAAATCATTTGTTTGATTAGGCTTGTGGTGCAGTAAGTTCATGTTTAGTATACAAAATACAGTATCTCTAGCCTTATTCTATTTTAGACTTTAGTTGCCCTTTAAGGTCCAATTATTTTATTTTAATAACCGAATATTGATAAATTAGGCCCTTATATTACTTTTAATGTGTTGTAGATAAAACTGTTGTGCATTTTATTGGATGGTCTTCTTTATATCTTTTATATGGTCTTTAAATAGTTGGCCTTCCTGTGCTGGCTTTGCCTAATGGTAGCCTCAAGGGCAGTTGTGAAATAACCAATAAAAGAAACAGATATACAGTACCTAGTTCTCTCAACCATTGCTGTTTAACATATTTTCTTCTGTAGACCCATAATAAAAGATATATGTGTATGACAGCAAACATCTATTAATATGCTGATATCATAAAAAACATAGAGCTCATGGGCAGACTGAGGGCCCTGAATGTCTCATTGACAGCACTGCTCTAGACAAAGAGCAGTGTCAAATGATCAAAATTAGGATCATAATCCTTTCTTTAGGAATCCTAGGGGGTTGTTTATCAAAGTCCGAATTTTTCTCAATATTTTCTGCTACAAACTTCAATCAAATCCGCTCTGGTTTTTTTTTATTACTACGTTTTCCTGAAAATGTTCACAATTTTTTCAGAATTTCCACCTGAAAACTCCAAAAACTCAGGATATTGCATGAAAACCAGCACACCTCAAAAAATCATTGGGACTTCTCCCATTAATTAATATGCAACCTCAACAGTTCTGAGATGCTGGATTTTCAGATTCTGACTTTTCCATCCTCAGGGTTTAATAAATTCCGTTTTTTTAAAAGTCTGATTTTTGCATTTGGAGTTTAGTAAATAACCCCCCTACTTTCAGTGGAGAATCTTGACTTTGTTGTCTACATTCCAGTCAATGTTGAATCTTAAGCTTTTGCTTAACTTTATCACAAATCTTTTTGTACAATATCATCTGTTCTAATATCTGTGATACATTTGTGGGATTAGGGTCTTCAAAGGTAAATGATTACTCACCACAAAAGGTAAGTCGCCCAGGTGCACCGGCCTGAGCCCTCAACTATGATCATAGCCTATGATTAAGTGTTTATGACACGAAATGTGTAAGGCTGTGGATGCAATAAACTTTCTTCACTTTGAACTATTGGCCTGGTGGAAGTTTGCCTTCTTTGAGTGCCTGCTCCCAATTGGTTTTCCAATATTGTCTGTTCTGCATAATTCTTTTGCTCTATAAAGTATGTTGAAACTCAGTATTTGCATATGTGTATTTCCTTTGCATTACACTTGATTTATGTTCAAATTAAAACAAGAATTACCTCTCAAAGTTCTACAGAATTCTAATCGTACTGAAAAATTGTCATGTAATAAAAGGTTACAGTGGTTATCCTAGTTAGCCAATAAATTCACACACCACCTTTTAAATCACTTTCATTTTTCATGTCAAGAGTGACAGACTTTAATATAACGATTGGCTAAGATAATTACAGATAGAGGTCTTAACAACATTAAGTTGCTGAGTGGGTGTTATTAAGTAGAAAAACACAGAAAAGATTAAGGAAAGCCTTAACACGTGCATGAACAAATGTAAAGAACGCAGTGCTAATTTTTGAACATCCCAGCAGGTAATTGTGCTTCAATTAATCAAGTGAGACCTATTCATCCCTCAAAAGAAATCTAATCAGGACAAAATATATCACTTATCATATTTCATAAACTCAACATTGGTTTTGCAGCCAACAGAGATTTTTATATTTAGAAGATCTCCAGAGGCTGTTTTAGCCGTCAGAGGGGAACCCTGACATCCATCATCTGATTTATGGAAACCTAAACAATTTTTTTTAATATGGAACCATTTCATGTTGTTGAGAAATATACAGTATATTGTTGCAGTGCAACTCATTAAAATAAACTTGACAAACATTTCCTTGACTCCTGATTGCTCTATGCATAGAACAGTTCTATATAAGAATGGAAACTTTGGCATGGTTTTGGGGTACTCAGCAGATGTACACCAATGTAATTGAGTTTTGCTGCTGTGCTGAAATCTATGAACAAAATTAGTTACTTTTCCATATTGGCATTTTGCAACTATTTGATACATGTACCATTGCTTCCGTTAATGGAACCATCTGCCAGGCCACTTCTACAATGAACACAGATGTAGTAAGGTTATTATGTATCATTTTGGATGGAAGATAAGGATATGTCTTTAAGAGAAAAATAGAGCTCTGGCGTTATAAATCGCCAATTTTCAGTTATGCATTATATATTCAAAAGATGAACAAAATTAAAAGTAGTGAACAATTTAGACTGTAGTTGAGGCCATTATATAGTGAAAAAAGTACCCCTTATTGTAAAATGTAAGAATATTGTAAGTTACCGAGGAGTTCCATTACCATATAAAACAGGGGTGTCCAAACTTTTTGCAATGAGGGACAGATTTAGTGAGGTGAAAATGTGTGATGTCTGATCCATTCAGCCTGACATCAATTCTGATGTAGCTAGCTTTTGTTCAGGATCATTCACACCTGGAGATGAACGCATACACGGCGTTTAGGGAGTGGAGAAGTGGAGTCTGTTTGGACTTATTCTCCATGCCTCATTTAAAAAAGAAATCGTGTAGCAGTAATATTTGGGCACGTAATTAGTGAAATGATCTACCACTTGGTCTATACTGCTGTCTTAGTCCACTGTACTGGCACGTCAATAGGTCTATTGCACCTTCAGCCCTAAAGAAGTATGTGAGAGCGGCACATCACTACGTGCCAGTACGTGTCTATTGCTAACACCTTCAGCACACAGGCAACAGTATAGACCAAGTGGCAGATCATTTCACTAATGTGCTCAAATATTACTGATACAGCTATGCAAATCCTGATTGCACTGTGCTGGGGGCCACATTATTATTAATTTTATGATGGAGGCTGAGGGCTAGTGTAAATTTAAAAAGGGCCACAATAGGCCCACGGGCCTGACTTTGGATATGCCTGAAATAAATGCATAAGGCACAGGTCATGGAACTCTGAAGTTACTTCTAATATCCTCAAATTTTCCAACAAGGGTTACTTTATTTATTATAATACACAAGATTGAGAGTCATGTGAAAAAAATGACTTTACTAAGTTCTGATGACATCACTAAGCGCCATTTATAAGGATATAATTTAGAGAATATTTATGGCTTTTACATATTATAAGGATATTATCTTTCCTTCTTGACCGATTACCAGATTTCCTAGTTACCATTCTTTATAGAAGAGATATAAACAGAAATATAATTTTCCCTAGGACTTTCTTTGTAATTGCCCCTGTTCTGTGGAAGAGGAGACTGGCTTTTGCTATATTGTTTAAAAAGTAACAACCAGGAGTTAAGCAAATTCTACTTTCAAGAGTAATTACAGTTACAAATAACTTTTAAAGCACTAGCAATATTGAATAAATTCATATTGTTAAGTTGCTAATAACTGTGAATTCATCGGATGCTGTAGATTACAGTTCAGCCAGCCCGTTTGGTGCGTAGTATACTCTGTTAAGAATTTAATTTCTATATACCAGTCTTTCAAAGACACAGTCAGTTCAGGAATTTGTTTTAGAGCGTCTTTCTACATATCATCCTTTATTTCTTGAATGTCCCCCAAACAAACCATTTTTGTTTAGACTTGTCCAACCGTTCAGGACCTGCCTGCAAAAGAATTGTATAAAAGAGTCATAGTGTTATTTCAGGCCTGATTTGAGTAGATCTTTTTCTAATGTTTCTTTGGTTAATATTAGTAACAGGAAATTAATACGGAAAGCATATTTATGTTAAAGGTAGCGAAATAACATTGGCAGGGAGATTATACTCTTGCTGTAGAGTTGGGAATTGTTTAATGTCACAGTTTTCTATGATGTCTTTTATGGTTTTGATGCCATGATTGGCCCAGCAGCTAACATCCGATATGAGTTGAAAATGGGGTAAATTAGTGTTGCCCCACAAAGGGGTCCAAATGGATAATTTTTAGGGCTTTTTGGAATGCTTGGGTTACTGTGAGCATGGGTATTGTAGTGGTATAATGTTGGGATGGACCTCTATATAATGATCTAGCTAGGGCTTCAAAGGATCCCATGGCTGCTGCCTCAAGAACAATAACTTGGTTATTCTGTGTCGGGTTGATCCACCAGTGTGCAAATACCAACTGACTAGCTAAGTAGTACAATTTAAGATCAGGGAGGTCTAATCCTCCTCCTGTTGTAGGTGCATACGGTGTCCTAAATGTTAACAGATGGTGTCCACCTTCACACAAGAGATTTCTCCTAAAACTTTCGACCCATTTGAACCAGCAGGCTTGTGGAGTTTACTTTAAACTTCTATTTTGAGAAAATGATAAAAAATAAAAGATGGAAAGCAATTGAAAAAAATCTTTTTTTTTTATGGTGAACAATCTGAAAGCCACTGATCTGAAAGTGTTTGGAAGGTGAACAATAGTGATGGGCGAATAATTCGCGAAACTGTGAAAAAATTTGCAAAAACCAGCAAAAATTCGCAAAACACATTGAAGTCAATAGGCATCAAAACTATTTTCATGCGCGACAATTTTTGACACTAGCTGCAATTTTTATATGCGCAATTATTTTGTCTAAATGCATTAAAGTCAAAGGGCACCCAAATAATTGGCACATGGCAATTTTGACGTGCGACAATTTTTTTATGTTGCAGTGGATTTTTCGCTGGCTAACTTTCAATTCAGTTTTGTGAATCTATTTGCCCATCACTAGTGAACAACCCTTTAAGGATTAATTATATTTTATTGGTAAATTGGTATCAAGTACAAGGTCTTGTTTTCTTATTACAGAAAAAAGGAAATATACAGTATTTTAAAATTTCAAAATATTTGATTAAAATTTCGTCTGTGGGAAATGGCCTTATTTATTTACATGTATTTTTAGAGTGCCAACATATTCTACACCACTGTGAAATAAATGGATTAATCCAAAGATCATACAAAATTACATACAGAGCAACCAATAACCACAAAAGGTGAAGAGGGCCCTGCCTAATCTAATGGCCTTCCTGTAATTCTGAGCTTTCTGAATAATGGGTTTCCGGATAACGGATCCTATACCTGTACATAAAACAAGCAACATTTCTGTGATGGCTTTATTATCTGTCGTGTCACTTTATTATCTTCTTATCCTCTGAATGTGATTGTTTTTGTAAAATAGTTAACTGGATGAAATCTTTTTAACAATAAAAATTAGAAATATTTTGGGTAAAAGAAACTACCAATTGTTTTGATTTCTTCCACCCTCTTCCAATTTACTAGCTGGAATCTAGTGACTTCATGCTACCTTCATTCATACACCCAAGCTCATTTCTCTATCAGGATCTTTTGCTTTCTGCTTGACTTATCTCTATTCCTCCTCTAATTGATGTTTTGTGCTGCTCCACACCTGTAGAACTCAAGACTTCTCACTGACAGTCTGTCTACAACCTTTGCCATCTTTACATGCTCCCTAAAGACCAGCATCTTTAAAAAAAGAGCATTTAATTTCTCCTTAATTGCTCTCAACAGTATATCCAGGCCATAGTCATTGATCACTGAACATCGCTAGAATTAGCCCCTCTATACTTTTGGTTCCATTTGTTCTCTTTTAACTCCACCCATCATTTTAATAGAGCAAAGGTCCAGTTTAGCTCATGGTATTGCTCATTAGAGTTTATATTGCCTCTTCCGTATTTTAACTTATTGTGCATCTCTGTGTAAGAAGCTGGCACTTGATAAAGAGAGGTTAAAAATGCCAAACATTGAGTAGGACTTTTATCTGTAAAATGTATTCTAGCAATTTATTATTGAGTAAGAAAGTTAATCCTAATTAGTGAATCACTTGTATGTGTTAGGTGAGACTTATGATTGATTTCCATTACTAATCAAAAACCTGCTTGCTCTTAACTTTCCCTTTTCTCATCAAGAAATGTTTTGCTAACATTAATTTTGTCCTTTGTTTAGTTGTATATGAATCCTTGCAGCGAGGGGATACTGCGTGTTTTGTGCCTTTTTTAAAAAGTGGATTTTCAAGCAGCTGAAAACAATGGAAATATTTGAAAAAATTGCTAGGCCCAGAAGTATCTCCAGGAATTTAATGTTGCTGCATGGCTGATACAGCTTTGGGTCTCAGTGCTGCTGATATTGATAACAATTTGTGCTGCTGATTCGTAGTGAAAATGTAGCTGTTAAGACTAGCGATGGGCGAATTTGTCCCGAAAAATACACGAAACGCATTGAAGTCAATGGCCGTCAAAAATATTTTGATGCACGTCAATTTAAACACCAGCGACAATTTTTATACATGTGCCTATTTTTAAAGTTAATGGGCACGACAATTTATATGAGCGCGACTATTCTGCACCCAATTTTTTTTTGTTGCAACGGAATTTTCACAGCAGTTTCACAAATTTATTCACCGGCGGAGAAATACAGACATTCCCTGTGAATTCGTGCCTGGCAAATTTATTCGCCCATCACTAGTTAAGACAAATATATTGTTGTGGTAATTTATAGACGTAAACATGTGTATGTGTGTGCGCATATTAGGGACGCAATTAGATACTGATGTGCCTAGGGTAAGTAAATCTGTACTTATACCTGGCAACTCCCCTGGGCGTTACCCAGTTTTTGACCCCCATCCTGCAGTCCTGTCCTTATGACACCCGCCCCCTAGTTTTTGCAATTTTCCCCTCTGTGTAAAGTTTGTTTGTGCAATATCATTCAGTGACTTGAGAAGGGCCAGTTTAAGATTTGTGCATGTGCAGTGAAGAAGTACTTAAAGGGATCCTGTCATCGGAAAACATGTTTTTTTCAAAAAGCACCAGTTAATAGTGCTACTCCAGCAGACTTCTGCACTGAAATCCATTTCTCAAAAGAACAAACAGATTTTTTTATATTCAATTTTGAAATCTGACATGGGGCTAGACATCTTGTCAATTTCCCATCTGTCCCTGTCATGTGACTTGTGCCTGCACTTTAGGAGAGAAATGCTTTCTGGCAGGCTGCTGTTTTTTCCTCTCAATGTAACTGAATGTGTCTCAGTGGGACATGGGTTTTTACTATTGAGTGTTGTTCTTAGATCTACCAGGCAGCTGTTATCTTGTGTTAGGGAGCTGTTATCTGGTTACCTTCCCATTGTTCTTTTGTTTGGCTGCTGAGGGGGGGGGAGGAGGTGATATCACTCCAACTTGCATTACAGCAGTAAAGAGTGATTGAAGTTTATCAGAGCACAAGTCGCATGACTTGGGGCAGCTGGGAAATTGACAATATGTCTAGCCCCATGTCAGATTTCAAAATATCTGTTTGCTCTTTTGAGAAATGGATTTCAGTGCAGAATTCTGATGGATCAGCACTATTAACTGATTAATTTTGAAAAAACAGTATCCCTTTAAGAAAGGCCCTCCCTAAAGTCCATGTCCACACAACAAATAGGCTACACCCATTTTACTGCACTTGTAGTGCCGCTGATCCCCCATTGTAATGTTAGCATATTTATATTACTCTTCACACTCAATTTCTAACACAAACACATATTTGTATATATTAGACACTATATGCAGCTCTCGAGTTTGTGTGGCATGGGGGAGCTGAATGGATCATATTACGAATAACGAGGTGCCAGTGGTCTGTAACAAGTGCAGTGGGCAACTGGAGAGTCTTTTTTGCCTTTGGCAGTTTATTTGATGAAATATGAGTTTTATGAAACAGTCCATTTCTATTCATTTGGGGACTTATGTTGTTTTTGCTTTATGTGCAGCTGATTTCAATGGTTGCAGAAGAGGGGTCTGGTAAGATATGATGTAAGATATATTTATTATCCGATGCCCTATAGGCCTTTCTTAGATTTTTCTTGGCATTGAAATAATGCGTTCTTATTAATAGGGCCGTTTGTATACATTTTTGCCCTTGGGAGTACAAGCACCCTGTATTGTGTCTGGTTATATAGCCAGTAGCATGTTCTTTTTATAGGTACGCAATTGTTTTTTGTCACTTACTTAAGAATTCTTTTAACCATACTGTTACTGCATCTGAATCATTCCTCTGCGTTATTGACTTTGAAAATAGAAAACAAGAAATGCATCTGTCTTTGTCAATAACATAAATCTTCAAAACAATTGAATCCACACAGGTGGTGCTGTCCTTGCAGTGGGGTCTTGATAAACTGTTGATCTGGGTGGCTAACCAGTAGATGAACGTCCATATTGATGAATGTACAAAAAATGGAAAAAAAAAATCATATGGCCGATAGGACTTAGGTGGCTTTTTGCTGTTGAATGATCTGTAGCAAGCAATGGCAGTTAGCAGCAGCAAGGGACATTAATACACTGTCCTGTATTAAAGGATAAAAGGTGCTTAAAGTGTTAAATGATCACTTTGTATGTGTTGTGTTTTTGTTACAGCATTTAAAAAAAAGTCAGTACTTTGAACAAAAATATATTTTTCTATGTATTTTCTGTAAACATCATAAGTAGTAAGACCTGCTTACCAAGCAATCAAGGGATGACTGTTCGGAAAGGGTGGATTCTGTGACGGGGCTGATGATGGTTAATGAGAATGAAAATTGAAGTGGAAAACAGGAAATTACTTGAAGAAAAATGAGCCTTATCTGTGTTAAAATCTTGTCATTTTGTTTATAGATGATGAATGTCACATCTGCTCTTCCTTTTTACTCTTTTGTGATATTAGTCACAGATTTCTCTGTCATAAATGACAGTATAACTTGGTTGTAGAAAGGTATTTACATAATTCAATAAAGATGTTTTTCACAAGCAGATATTCTTGAACGGGATACTTAGCAGTTGAATTTACTAACTGGAACTATTTTTAAGAATTTCAACTTGATATCCGTCTATTTAGTTGTGATACCTACAGCCTAGAAATTGTTTTGGCCTTGACCTCAGTATATGCCAATGCTTTGCTCCTTTTGCGCCACTGATGTTATGTGTCTATCCATCATATGGAATAAAACTTTGTTGTAAAGCACTATACAACACAATGGCAGTTTTACAGTTTTCCTCATACAATCCATAGCCCTATTCACCAGTGAATTGAGGTATACCTTATACAATATATAAATTCTAAACACGTCAACCTTTACCCATGTATGATGTCTCATTGGAAGTGACAAAACACATGTTTCCGTGTGTAATGTGGTTTGTTTCTTGTTTGCAGCTCTTTTTTTGAATAAGGTAAAAAAATTACATATGTTCTTTCATATTCCCACAAGGATTCTAAAATGTCATAATTCCTTAAAGGTAATACAAGTCACAAGTTGTACAACTTTAATTATTTAGATATTTGTCTTTTCTTTTCTATTTTTATTTGTCTTTTTTTTAGTAGTATGTGCCATAGAGTAATGATAAATAGAAAATTGTCATTTTAAAAAATTAGGGACGACCCCTGGGAACCCACGAGACACAGTGCACACAAACAAATGAAACGGGCAATGTTTCTATATATCCATCTCTCTCTCTATCTCTCTATCTCTCTATCTCTCTATCTCTCTATCTCTCTATCTCTCTATCTCTCTATCTCTCTATCTCTCTATCTCTCTATCTCTCTATCTCTCTATCTCTCTATCTCTCTATCTCTCTATCTCTCTATCTCTCTATCTCTCTATCTCTCTATCTCTCTATCTCTCTATCTCTCTATCTCTCTATCTCTCTATCTCATATATAGTAAGAGTTGTGCTTAAAAGGTCAGGATGTTGTGTATTTTTACTAGTGGTAAACAGTCGAACTCCAGGGAAAACTGTGTATTGTTACAGCAAGCAAGGCTATATTTATTTGCCAGCTTAGGAAAACTGGATAAATGGGTCCCTGGAGTGAATGGAGCATAGCAAGGTGGGCCCTTTAGAATTTTGTAGCTGCCCAGCTAGAAGTAGCTATCTGATTAGGCTGCAGGTGAGTTGCAGATAAGAGAGGTGTGGGATTATACCTTAGTGTCCCTTAGTGTTCAATGATCATTGTTGTCTTTTGTGATAGTTATTTAGCCTTGGTGACCTTCTCTTATATGAAATTATGTTTTTACTTAAATCGAAAACATGTATTTGCCTTCCCTTATTTTTTTCATGATGCTCTGCGGTTCTTTGACTTCTTAGCTTCTTTAGCTGGGAAATGATAAGGGTGCACTTCTGGCTTTATTACTAGCTTCCTTTTTACAGTTAAAGTATATTTTCAAATTAATGTAAGTGTTTCCAATATCTTTATTACAAGAATGATAGATGGTGCATTCTCACAGTACAGTGAAATACTTACTATTGCATTTTTGACATAATCGTCTTATAATTCTATTTAGCACGTATTTCAGGTGATGGATGGAGGCGTGAAATTATACAGCACAGCATAAATTGCTTTTCATAATCAACCTATATTGTATTTTTATTTCCTTAGAATAAAGAGTCCTAAACTGAATATGCTGTAAAGACAGTTGAAACAATGATTGTGTCATTGTATTCAGGTCACAAATCATAACAATTAAGCAAAATACAAAGTTATCTTACCAACCCATGCTGATATAGCAGACTGTGAATAAAATAAATGTTACATTGCAGAAACAACTTTAAGTGTAATTTATGTTCAACCCTGGATCCTCTTTAATATCTGGTCAGGGTTACTATCAACCATTATTTGGATTGTCCCACACGGGGGAAATACTAGGGAGTTGTGGCCATGCAAGAAAGAATTGGAGAAAGACCAAATACTGTTTATTCTAGAACGTTTTTGCAAACAGAGTGAACTGCAACTTTTTACATGGGCATGATATGTATAAAATGCAATATATGTATTATTATTATTATTATTATTATTTGTGGATTTTGCTGCTATATAAAAAGTTTATAGCTATAATGATCACCTCTATTAACAGTAGGGATGCACCAAATCCACTTTTTTGGATTCATCCAGACCCCGGATCCTTCACATAAGATTCAGCCATATACCGAACCTGAATCCTAATTTGCATATGCAAATTAGGGTTGGGAAGGGGAAAACTATTTTTACTTCCTTGTTTTCTGATAAAAAGTCATGTGATTTCCCTCCCCTCCCTCAATTTGCATATGCAAATTGGAATTCCGTTCAGCCAGGCAGAAGGATTCTGTGCATCCCTAATAAACAGGCTAGTGTGCACCTAGCCAATTGCATTTCTAATACAGTATGTGTAAATTATGCAGATTCATAGCCCATCACAAAAAGTCAGTTCTTTACATGTGGGATTGTTTCAAGGGGAAGTGTTTCTGCTGACTCTTACTTATATCTAGGTAGATTCCTATTTGCATAACAATTACCTTAACATGGGAGTGCATTTGCAGAGTGGCAGTGCACATGCTGATCATGGCTGGTACCTTTATTTAAAGAAATGCAAAGTGCATATCATTAACCTCAACTAACTGCAGGAAAGGGAACAAGCACTGCACTGGGAGATGGATTTTTAAATTAATAGTTGTAGTAGAGTAAGGGCTTCTGCAGAGAATTGTATGTGTATAAACCAAAATAGATTTTTTTTTTTTTTTTTATGTGTCAGTTTACTTGATATGCTGGGGTTATTGCAGCTACAGTATTATTTCTTTTTTAATTGTTAGTAGTCTTAGGATCCCTACCTCTCTAGAAGGTCTCATAAGCGAGACCATATATATTTAAGTACAAGGCAAACGAGGGGGAAAGTCATAAAAATATTGGTAAAGGAAAATTATGTAAATTTTATATTTGCACTGATTTTCTGTGATTATTGCGCCTCTACTGAGAGTTTTCAAAAAATTATGTTAAAAATTAGGCAGGCCTAAAGCACCTTTTAGCCTCCCTCTTTCTACTTATCTGTTTTATTGCTATTCAAGTCCTTCCTTTCAGAAGCCACGTTACATGTTCCATGTTTCGGGCGTTTGTATTGATGAGATTTAACAAGATTAAATGAGCAAGTTTTTCAAATTTTGATTTGGATGGGCCTGAAGGCTGTGTCTGTGTGATTATTTGCAGACAAACCGGAGTGATTTGCAAGTCTCTATCTTTAATTATAATTTTTTTTGTTTTTAAGGCAGTGAGTAGCATGCACCTGGTATGTTTATATATGTTTTGAATTTCTGTAAATTGTATAGTACAGCTATTTACAACGTTATGTATATACATTTATGATCATCTTCTCAGTCATTTATATTATTAATATCTCTCCATCTCTTAACTGATATTTCTACTGCTCTTGATTGAAATGTATTCTTAGGGGCAATTTATCTGTTTTTGCTTTCTAAAACCATATGCTTCCAAATGGTTTTCCAGACATTAAGTCCCACATGGAAGCATTTCACATGCACACAAAAAGAGAAAAAAATTATATTATTGTGTGGGAGTTATTTGGTGAAGATTCTCTGTTCATAGCTTTAATGGCTGATTCACTGAAGTATTCCAAAAATATTTTAGTTCCCCATTGTTCTACAGTATCTATACTCTGCATTTAGCTTTTCAGAGATTTCTGGCATTTCAACATCCCTGTAATTATTGAAGCTAGCATTTTAAAAGCCGGAAAAAAAACTCTTGACCTATTAAGTTTATCATTTCCATCTGTTACAGGAAAAGCTCAGACGTATGGAATAGCAGTGTCAATCT